>NW_006399778.1:7346135-7441467 GCF_000299155.1 Elephantulus edwardii | reverse complement strand
ATTTTGGTCTTTTCTTCCTCTTCTGTCTTTGCAATGACCGTTTGCACTCTTCCTGGATGATACCCTTGATATCCTCCCACAGCTCATCTGGTCTTCGCTCATTAGTATTCAAGGCCTCAAACCTGTCCTTGAGACAGGTTCTGAAATTCAGGTGGGATAGACTCAAAATAATATTTTGGTTCCCGTGGATTCGGTTTAATTTTCCTCAGCTTCAGCTTAAACTTGCATGAGTAGTTGGTGGTCTGTTCCACAATCAGCTCCTGGCCTAGTTTTCACAGCTTATATTGAGATTTTCCAGTGGTTCTTTCCGCAGATGTAATCTGATTCCTATGCATACCATCAGGTGAAATCCATGGATATAACCTGTGTTTATGTCTCTTTAAAAAGTATTTGCAATGAATAAGTCATTGTGCAAAATTCAATCATTTTCTCTCCAACTCCATTTCTGTCACCAAGCCCATGTTTTCCAACTATTGAATCTTCTCCTCTGTTCCCAACTTTTGCTTTCCAGTCACCCATTATTATCAATGCATCTTGATTGCATTTTCAATTGATCTCCAGTTGTAAAAGTTGGTAGAAATCATCTGTTTCTTCTTCTTTGGCTCTGGTTGTTGGTGCATATATTTGAATGATAGTGGTATTCACTGGACTTGCTTGTATGCATATGGATATTATCCTGTCACTCACAATATTGTACTTCAAGATGGATCTAGAAATTACTTTCTTAACTATGAAGGCAACTCCATTTTTCCTCACCTTTTCATCTCCAGAGTAATATATGATCATCTGACTCAAAATGCCCCATGCCAGTCCATCTCATCTCACCAATGCCTAGTATGTCAATATTTATGCATTCCATTTCTTCCTTAACAATATCTAATTTTCCTACATTCATAGTTCTCACATTCCATGTCCCAATCACTAGTGTCTGCTTACAACTGTTCCTCTTCCTTTGTATTTCCATACTTGAAAGCTCCACCTCAGTTGTCCTGTTATTATAGGTGTGTTCTGTTGTACATAGGGTTTTCAGAGGCCTGCTATTTCAGAAGTGGATGGCCAATCCTTCTTCCTAGTCTGTGTTAATCTGAATGTTCAGATTTAGAGAAGTATCTGACAGACAAGCATTTTACAGAAAAAGTGAAAGATGCATCCCTTATTGTGGAGTTAACCATTAGTATCAGTGTTGTCCTTGCCTCTGGCACAAGTGTCTTTACGCACTTATTTCCCTGCTCCACCATCCACCAAGATACCCATCCACTTCTACCCACTCCGTTCAACATCTCCCATTGTCCAGCCCTTGATCTGATAGCTTATATCTGAAGCTTCACACACAGGCGGAAAAGCGGGACAGCTCAAGGGACCTTAAAACCCTCCACCCACTTCACAGATAACAGGGAAGTCCGCAAGACTGCACGGGATTGTTGGGGCCCTCGGGCCAAGAAAAACCTAACTACACACCAGTTCTACAGGATACATCACCTTCGCCCAGGGAACATTACCACTAAACTTAAGAGACACTGGTCACTTGTTTGGAAAGGGAACACTACATGGTTTAAAATTAAGAAAGGAGTGTGTCAACGGTTGTATTCTCTCTCCATACCTATTCAATCTGTATGCTGAACAAAGTATTCAAATAGCTGGAATCTATGAAGAGGAATGTGGCATCAAGATTGGAGTAAGACTCATCAATAACCTGCATTATGCAGATGATACAACCTTGTTTGCTGAAAGTGTGAAGGACTTGAAACTCTTGTTGCAGATGATCAAAGAATACAGCCTTCAATATGGATTGCAGCTTAACGTCAAGAAAGCAAAAATTCTTAACACCAGACCAATAGGAAACATCATGATGTTATTGTTGTTATTGCTGTCGAGTCGCTTGCAACTCATAGTGGCCCTAGAACAATAGCTCTGAACCCAACCTTACTGTCTCTGACACACCTACCCCATTATCCCAGGAACTGAGTTAATCCATCTAATCAAGGGTCTTTCTCTCTTGTTCTGTCCCTCCACCCTTCCACGCATGATGTCCCTCTCCAAAGACTGGTCCCTCCTTGCAACATGCCTAAAGTATGTCAGATGGAGCTTTAGAATCCTTGCCCCCAAGAGCAGCCTAGTTTGACCCTCTCCAGGACAGACATGTTTGTTCTCCTGGCAGGCCATGGTATATTCAATACTATTCTCCAGCACCACAACTCAGAGGCATCAATTCCCCTTCTATCACCCCTAGTCATTGTTCAGCTTTCTGATGCATAGCAAATAATCGCAAAGACCATGGCCCAGAGCAGAAGCACTTCAGTCTCCAGACTTGTTGTTCTTCAGCACTCTGGAGAGGTCTTTGACAGCAGACTTCCCCAGTGCAATTTGTCTTCTGACTTCCTGGCTGCTGGTACCAAGAGTGCTGATTGTGGAGCCAAGCAAACTAAAGCTGTTAACAATCTCAACCTCTTCACCATCCATCACGATGCTGCCAATTGACCCAGTGGTAAGAATCTTTGTTTCCTTGACATTGAGTTTTAATCCATACTTAAGGCTGCAGTCCTTGACCTTCTGCAGCAAATGCTTCAGGTCCTCCTTAGTTTTGGCAAACAAGGTTCTGTCATCTGCATAACGCAGGTTGTTGATGACTCTCCAATCCTAATGCCACATTCCTCCTCAAAAACGGAAACTGTCACTGACTTCATCTTACTTGGATCCATAATTAATACCCTTGATAGCAGCAGTCAGGAAATCAGGAGACATACTGCACTGGAAGAGTCTGTAGTCAGGGACCTCCCTAAATTGTTGAGGGCAATGTTGTCAGTTTAAGGACTAAGGTGCACATGATTCAATCCACAGTTTTTCCAATCACTTGTTATGTGTCTGAGAACTGGACAATGAATAAGGATGAGAGAAGAAGAATAATGCCTTAGAGCTGTGGTGTTGCAGAAGAGTACTGAACATTTCCACAGACTGCCAAAAGAACAAATACGTCTTGGAGAAAGTACAGCCAGAGTGCTCCTTGGAGGTTAAGATGATAAAGCTTCAGCTCTCAAACTTCAGGTATGTTGTTGAGAGGCTATTCCTTTGAGAGGTACTTCATGCTTGGAAAGGCAGAGGGTTGGTGAAGGAGAGGAAGACCCTCAACCAGGTAGACTGACACAGCGATTGTTGAAATGGGTTATAGTGTGTCAGGAAGTGTAAGGACGGCACAGGATAGAGAAGGAATCCGATCTGTTGTTCATTGGGATCTCTATGGGTTGTGCTTGCTATGACAGCATCTAATACAACATGAGTCAGAAGCAACTTCATGGGAACAAGCTTTTGGTCGGTCTCCCAAGAAAATGATTTATTAGAGACAGTGAAATAGTAAGTCTGAGATGAACAAAACAAGACATAGGGGATCCAAAAGACAACCCTGTTCCTGTGGAATCACAGATTGTCAGGGCTTCTCAGCTGGATTGGTCATTGACATCAGCTGGCTTCTCTTGCTTGAGCTGGTGGAAACCCACCAAGAACTAAGCTCCGAGTGATCTATGGCTGAGGTATCAGTGGTTCATGGTGCCTTCACATATCTGCTTTATACAGGAGGGGCTGAATAACTGTTTAAGTCTTCACCTTTCCTTTTCTATCATTCTCTTTTCTCCCTTCTTGTTTTTTTTTTAGTCATCAAATCAGGTTCTTTATGCTGTACAATATACAAGGTGACATCAAGATAAGGAAAGTGAAGTTCCAGTTTGGGTTCTTCCATCTCCCTCCCTTGAATTCTGATCCGACAGCTGCCAAAGCCAAGGAAGGGAATTGGGGGACAGAGTGCTTGGTCCTGGGGATGCAGCTGTTGTGCAGGCCTGGCAGAGGCGGTGGGAAGGGTTCACTTCTTCACAATCTGAATGACATCCTTGTCCTCCAGCGTGTGATCTTTACCCACTTTCTGAGGATTGTGTTTCACAGAGAGACCCCAGACCAGAGCATATTTAAATTCTTTAATAAGATTTTTGTGAATCTTCATACAGAAATCCTCCACTGTGGTCCTGGAGTCAGGCAGCACAACTGGGGATGTGTAGTCTGGTAACTGTCCCTTGGGTTTGGTATAAATCCTCACTAGTTTCAGATAGTCCCAGATCTTTTCCAATAAGTCATCAAAATTCCAGCGGTGGTGAGCAGAGATGGGTACACAGTGAGGTACCTTATAGATGATATCCAATTCTTCAATGGAGATCTGATCAATTTTATTTAACACATAGATGCAGGGGATATAAACTCTGTTTCCTTCCACCACGTCAATGAGGTCATCATCTGTGGCATCACTACGCAGAGTCACATCAGCATTATGAGTTTTGTATTCAGCCAGAATGCTCTTCACAGTTTCAGCATCCAGCTCACTCTGAGGGCAAGTGGCTGTCAAGTTAATGTCTCCTTTGTCCTTCTTCTTAAAGCCAATGTTGGGGGCTTTGCTGTTCAAGCGAATGCCAAAGCCTTCCAGTTCATTTTCAATGATCTTCTTATGCCCCAAAGGTTTTAGGACATCCAGAACAATCAGGATCAAGTTACAGGTTCGGGCCACTGCAATAACTTGACGGCCTCTACCTTTGCCATTCTTAGCATCCTCAATGATACCCGGAAGATCCAGAAGCTGGATCTTGGCACCTTTGTATCTGATGACGCCGGGTACAGTGGTCAGAGTTGTGAACTCATAGGTTGCCACCTCAGAATATACTCCTGCCAGGTTACTAAGCAGTGTTGACTTCCCCACAGATGGAAAACCCACAAATCCAATCCGAGCATCACCTGTCTTGGCCACATCAAAACCTTCTCCTGGCCCACCACCACCACCACCTTTGGGAGTAATGAGTTCTCTGCGAAGTTTAGCAAGACGAGCCTTTAGCAGTCCTAGATGGTGCGCTGTGGCCTTGTTCTTTTGAGTTTGAGCCATCTCGGCTTCGATCTCTGCGATCTTGGCTAGGGTGCTACTCATGGTGGCAAGTTCCGGCAGCGACGAAGCAGCTCCGATCTGCGCACCCGGCCTCCCCTCGGGCTCACTGACACGCCGGCAGAGCTCTTTTCTCCCTTCTTGACCCTTCCCTGATTATAGACTGGAAGGCTTCTTAGTTAACTGAGAGAAGAACAGCCCCTTTTTTCTCCACTCAATCAAGAAATGGACAAATGGGAACGATTCCTAATGCTGGGTACTTCCTATCTGGTACAAGGAGGTCCCAAGATAGTCATTATCCCTCAACAGGAGTGACATTCAGAATATTTAATAACCAGTACAGCATAGGCTATAAGGCAACTGAGTAGTACAAGCAGTTGAGTGATCTACTAGTAACTTAAAGATTGTTGGTTCAAATCCATTCCCAGCAACCTTGGGAGACAGGTCTGGCAATCTGTTCCAGAAAGGTCAAAACCTTAAAAACCCCTAAGGAGAAGTTCTAGCTGTATACATGGTTATTAAGAGTAGTAATCAACTTGTTGACAATCAACTTGTTGACAATCAACTTGTTGACAATCAACAATTAACAATAACTTGGGCTGTGGTAAGCCAAACAGTATTTATATGGGTTACAGACAATTGCTGTGGGAATAAGGTGTAAACTATCTGCCTTTCCTCCAAACCCAGAACCATTCTCTGTAGTTAAGTCCTAAACCCAACACTGGGATTAGTCTCCCAGGAGGGAGCATACCTCTAGGACCCTTGGTTTTATTCACTTTCATCTGCAATGCCTCATAGGACCCTAGGCATAGAGTTGGAACTCAGTAAACAGATACTAGACTAATAAATTACTAAGAGGACAGTTTCTAGTCAGGTATAGTCCTTAGTCAGGATGTGGAGACTGAAAAAGGAAAGTTAGGTCTATCCTTCTAGAACCCCTAGACAGGTGGAAGAACCTGTCCTGGTCTGATGACGGAGTTGGTTTCTGTAGCTGAAGTAAACTTGGGAGTATGCAGACTGAGCCACAGGACTCCTTGGTCCCTGATAGGTAATGATATAAAGGAGAGAAGCCATCATTAACTTTAACAAGGAAGAGCTAGCATCCCCGAAGGTGCCCACAGGAGTGAGGAGAAAGGCCAGTCCCAGGGGAACAAGGGGCTGAGCGAGTGTGATGGATCACGAGACTCTCTAGTCTCGTGGCCTCAAGTCCTTGCTCTGAACGTGGGGTCTGGCATGGGCATGGTTCAGACACGAAGAGGTCAGCCAAGAATTAGTCTTGCAAAAGTTGCACAGAACTTGCTGGGAGAACCCCAGGCCTTGAGCCATCTCCTTCAGTGAAGCCAACCTGGTGAGAGAGAAGGATGAAAATGGACATTTTAAGCACTTATTATACACCAGGTGTTTATCTCACTTAGTTTCATTACTATTCTATTGTGAGCGAACTGAATTACGCCCAATTTCATAGAAGAGAAAAGCCAAGCCAGAGGAAGTAAAGCCACTTGACCTTCTGATTCCAAGGCCTGAGCTCTTCATACACACGGCAACAATATCAGCTCCATGCTGGGTAATGAATACCTGGTTTTCAGGTCATGAGTCGAGGCCCACTCAGTCACAGCTAAAAACAATAGTGGGACCAGCATATGGATCAAGATTCATGTCTGATGCCCGACTTTGATGGAAGATTCCTCAGAGAAACCTAGTCCCGGTTCCTGTCTACCCTCACTCCCAGAAAATAATCCACGCCATTGCGGAGGAATGCCCAGGGGGAACAAGAAACAGTGGAGTCCTTCTTTCTGCATGACTGGCTCCCATCCACTCCCACTTCCAGGTATCTGAGATTCTGGGTCGGGGTGAAACAAGATTAGGGATGATGGATTTTGCTTTGTCCCTGTCATATTCCTCTGTGCCTAGGAACTGGAAGTTTCAGCAGGTGCCAGGAGACTCCTGTACCCGGGGCAAGTTCGATAAACGAAGGACAGGCACACAAGGAAGTAACTCCTCAGAGAGACAAGTCTGGCAGGCACAGCACTCTCCACCCTCCTTTATGAGGAGCCTGGCTTGGGTACTCACACCTCTGCCATCACTCAAGGCCCAAGTTTTCCCCACCTTCTCCTGCCCTGGGCTAAAGCCAGAAGGAAGAATACCAGCACAAGGCATGGCCAAACTGTGGCCCCAGTCACCTTCTCTTGATCCAACATCACTGCCGTACACTTACTGAATGTACTGTCCAGGCACCCTGCCACCAACCTCAAACCACATTCGCTGAGTTCCTACCGGCATGTTCCTCCTGGGCAGTGGCTGATGGCCTGAGGGGCTTTCTTCCACGCTCCGGGCCCCTCGTCGATAGGAACGAGTGTTCTCAGAGCTGGAAGGCAGGTAAAGACTGTATGAATAGAAAGCCCCTCGGAGGAAGAGAAAAGGGGTCAGGTATAGAGCAAAGCTTAAGACAGGTAGAGAGAGTCTATGGGGTCCCAGGCTGAGTCTATCACAGGCTCAAGAGGCCTGGGACAGACCTCAAAGCATTCTATTCTCAAACCTACATCTCCCAAATCCCAAACTGAAAGGGTGGGTAAGGAAAGGGAGAGGACTTGATCCCAGGATGGGTTTGCAGGACAGACTGAAAAGTCCACTCTGCCCCCAGAATAAACAACAAAGGTGGAGCTGAGCCTTTTCTACTCTGACTTCAGTAATCTGTGTTCCAGCTTCCTCCTGGGTTTCCGGACCAGAGCTGGGTGAAGGCGAGTGTGTGGTGGGGCAGCAGGCACAGCGCCTCAGAGCTGGTAGACAGCCCAGGATTCAGGCAGGTACCACTTAAATACCGGGGAAATGGATGCTCATAGAGGTTAGCAGACTGGCCCAGGTTACACAGCTGTGTCCTCTCCTACCTGAACCTGACAGGGGGATATATCTCTGCAGAAGTGGTCCCCGATGGTAGGGTGAGTCGAGTGGTTCCCAGGGGCTCCCGGAGGCTCTCCTCAGAGCTGGGAGCGGCTTGGCTGGGACCTCCATGCTCCACAGGGCTTGTGAGACTGGAGGAGGAGGAGGCTGAGCTGCTCAAGTTCTCGGGGACCCCAGGGGTTTCTGAGCTCAGGCTGGGGGTTTCAAAACAATCTGGAATCACAGGGGATAAAAGCTGTCATCATTTTCCACCATGCCTGTGGTCTTCAAAGCAGTCTTTGCCTTGAGGATCTACCATGGTTCTCTCCTGCTCCCTCCTCCTCTATTATTCTAGCATTTTCTGGCAACTCTGTCATGCTTCAGTGCCCTGGACTACTCATTCAGGACAGCCAGGGCCACAGTGACTTACTGTTTGGTTCTGCTAACACTCTGTTCCCAGGCTGGACTGTTTCTGATCCTCAGGTTGAGCTCAGATGCTATTGTCTCCAGGAAGAATCACTAAAACACTTCCATCTCAGCAGGACATGCCCACTCTGTGCCCTGAGTTCATGCCTGCTCATTCATTCAACAAATAATAGTTCTTGAGAATAGCCAAGCACTGTGCTAGGTGCTGGAGAAACAGCAATGAGCAAAATACTGAACCTCTGTCTTTTGGGATTAACAGTCTATGAATTATACTGCACCTTGTAATAAGCTGTACTCCAATTTTAAAAAAAATTATTTTATTAATTTTAATGAACATTTACAGATATTTTGGATTTTCATTCATTCATTGTTGCACTTTTTTTCTTTACCACCCCTCCCCGCCAGTTTGCTCCTATCTTTGAAAAGCAAAGGATAAACTTCTTCATTGGTATACAATCCACCCCCCACCCTGCCCCTACCCCCACCCTCCCTGCCCCCCAATGCACTCTGCTATGCAACCTTAATTCTGAATTCCTGTGATAATCATAATATGCTACTATATATCACTTTTAAACTGTTCTCTCCCTCATCTGTTTCAATTCAATATACATAATCTATCCAGTTTTTCTCAGTCTTACCCCAACCCTGATGTCAGTCACTTTCTACAACAGTGGCACCATGCAGTATTTGTCCTTTTGTGACTGAGATATTTTACTCAGCATAATGTCCTCCAGGGTCCTCCAATTTTTATCTTCTCCATTAGACTGGGTCTCAACCCCTGAAGGGCTTGAGATATAATTCAATAATTGCCTCTCTCTCCACTTAAGTGAAGCACTGAGGAATTTGGGATATGACAGACTTGTGTTTGAGTCTCACATTAGAGATTTGTTAGCTGTCACCTTGGGCATATTTCTTAACATCTGTTTCTTTACCTATTAGAGGGTATAGTAAGCACTACCTTGCAGGGGATGAAAAGGATGATATGGACAAACACACACACTCAGCTCAGTGGCCCAGCACACAATAGGCCCTCAGTACGATGACTATTTTTCTGGGCACCTAACTGTACCTCCGCTGGCATGTCCTGTTCGTCCCTGGACCATGGTCCGAGAAGTGTTTTTGATTGGCAAAGGTGGGGGGGAGTCGTCATTCTGGCTCTGAGGGGTGGCTGACCCCAGGCTGGTAAGAGTTTCATAGGTCTTGTTGCTGAGGTCCAGCCTCCCACTGCCCCAGCGTGTCTGGGCTGGGGGCTTCAGAGGACAGTGCTGCAGGGACAGAAGTGTAAGAAGGACTGGAGCCTGGTTCCTCCAATTCAGTCCCATCCATCCCCACACCAGGCTGGCTCTTTCCTTCTGGCATCCCTGGGGTCCAGCCAACCCAGAAGTGTAGGAGGTAGAGCTAGAACGTACCTTTTCCTCTTCGTCCTCCTCACTGTCAGAGCCAGTCTCCATGGACATTCCCCAACAGTAGTCCACGTGCAGAGGGAAAGTAAGAGTCCCAGCCTGGGCCTGCTCTAGCTGTCACCAACAAAGGTTTGGCAGTCCAGAGGGCTAGGGACCCGGTGGGGAGAGAGAAAGAGTCAGGGCCCCCCCTCTTCCCTGTACTCACCAGCTCTTCACATTCCTTGTGCTGCTTCTTCCTGGCAATGTCCAGAGCGGTTTCTCCTGCTTCATTCACTATAAAGGACAGTCAGCAGTCAGGGCCAAAGGGGCATTACAGCTACAGCATGAGGTTGAGAGGGCTCTGCAATCAGATGTGTGTGGGTTTGAATCTTGGGCCTGTCACTTGCTCGCTGTGTGACCATGAAAAACTTATGTGTCTTCTCTGAGCCGTAATTTTCTGAACTAGAAAACGAGTATGAGACTTGTAATTACGGCAGTACGGCTCTTGGGAGGATTAAATGAGTTCCTGTACATAAAGCTCTCAGCACAAAACAAGGCACATGTTAAACAGTAAATGTGAACTATTATTGAAAAAGAAAGCATGTTTGATTTCCTGTAGTCGTCAGGGGATCTCTCCCCTTCCTCCTCAAGCTTCTCTTCCCTCCACGAGTCTTTTCTTGTCAAGTTTAGGTCCTAACCCCCTTCTCACTCCTCATCTCACTGTCTACCTCCCAGGACATCTGCAGGAGAGCTTGCCACATCCACAGATGTAAAATAAAAAAACAAATCCAAAAAAAGAACAAAACTCACTGTCACTGAGTTGGAACTGACTCAGAGCTGACTCTCTAGCTGACCCATCTTTCTCTCAGAGCAGCTGCTGGAGCTGTTATTCAGAAATGATGATGACGATGATGATGATTCAGATTCAGCTAATATCTGGCTAAATACTTTCACAAACATTTCATTTTATCTTCTCAGCCACCCTACTAAGTAGTTGGTACTGGACTCAGATGAGGAAGCTGAGACTCAAGAGAGAAACTGATTAAGTCCTCAAGGTGACAGAGCAGGGCAGAGACAAGGCGGGATTAGCATTCATGTCGGTGCGAAGTCCATGCTTGTTCCCAGTACTCTCTGGGTCTGAGGGGAGGATGGCAAGGCCCACACAAGCTGGGGCTGGGCGTCTGAGGGAGGAGGTGTCTGAGCCCCACCTGTGCTGACTGAAGCTCTCCCTTTCAGCAGCAGCTTGAGGCAGTCAGGCTGGTTGTAGAGGGCAGCATAGTGCACAGCAGTATTTCCATCAGGGGCCTTGGCATCCAGGTGACCACTAAGGAGGAGGTCAGGGACAGACGCAGGGGCAGACAGGTGAGAGGGTCTAGGTCAAGGGCAAAAAGAGGGGAAAGGCAGGAAGAGAGAAGGAGGAAAGAAGGGGAGGAATGCAAAGAGGTAGACAGAGAAGCAGGGGCTCTCACCCATTCTGGATGATGAAGTCCACCAGGGGCAGGGAGGCCTGGTTGGCGACTCGGACGGCCAAGTGCAGAGCGAGTTCTCCAGGCACCTGAGCACAGGACCATCCTGCTGAGTCTCTGCAGCCCACCTAAACCCAACCCAACAAGCGCCTACTGCCCTCTGACACCCCAGACATGAAATTGTCAGACTTGTAAGAAATGACACTGAACAGATGGAAGGAACCTCATCTGTGAAAGGAGAGCAAAGGACCATTCATTCTTTCATCCTTTCAGTTTCCTCTTGTCTCCAAAAGGTGTTTCCTAAATATTGATCCTTGGCCCTTGGCTCCTCTCTCTCTCTGCTCCTATGGCCCCCAGACCTCATGCAATCCTAGGCTTCCACTTGTCAACTCCTGTTTAGACTGTTCCAAACTCTTATAACATCTGAGTGCTGTACCCTCTGGATACTGAACAGGCACCATCTAAGTGCTGCACCGTCACTGGTCCCCAGGATACTGAGCAGGCAGCTCAAGGACCAGGATGTCCCACACAGAGAGTCAGATGGTCATAGTCTCCTCCTGGTGCCCGACACATGGTAAGTGCTATTGTTCTCATGTCCAGCCAGCCAAGTTCTTTGGAGGTGCCAATGATCTGTGTTCATCTCCTAACCTAAAGGTGGATGATTTGAACTCACCTGCAGCACCTCAGAAGAAAAGAGCTGCTTTGGTAAAGATGACAGTCAAGTAAAACCTAAGGAGCAGTGCTACTCTGTAACTGAAGGGGTCATGACGACTTGGAACTGACTCGACAGTAAGGGGTTTCGCTTCATCAGCCAGTCGCTCCCGCTGACTTAGGCTTTTACATATCTCTTTTTCTTTCTATTCCTCACCAGCTTGAATCCCCTTGCTTGCCTAATGGTTCAGTTTCTAGAACAGCCCATGCAATCGCCTTTTCTGCTCTAATCAGACAGATCTTCACCCATTTCTAAGGTTCTACAAGAACAGCCTTTGCGAACCCACCAGAGGGTAACTCAACAGCAGAGAGTGGAATTACTGGTTTTCTCTATTAGACATCAGGGCCCTGTATGAATTCTCACTTCAACCCTGTGAATGCTACTATTAATCCATCTCTACAGATGATGAAGTGAAGACCCAGGAAAGCTAACCAGCTTCCTCTGGATCACATCACTAGGAGGCGGCAGAGCCAAGATGGACTGAAATTATGGTTTTTCTCATTTATCTCTCAGATGCACAGGTGTTGAGCATCAACTGATACCAGAGCTGGTTCTGGAGGTTTGAGGTATGGACGTATGGGTAGCCCGTGGAGGGGGTTCCTACCTGTCCCTCCGGTCTGGGTAGTGGCTGTCCAAAGTCTTGCCCATTAGCAAAGGCTTCCAGTACTGATAGGAGGTCCCGGTTGTAAATAGCTGTCCTGAGTCTTCGAGGCTCAAAGATTGACTGGCGGGCAAATTTGTGTTCCACATACTTGGCGACAATATAATCCCTGCGGGGGCTCCTGTCAAAACAGCCACACATCTCAGGGCATGGGGTGTGTCCCCTGCAACTTGACCCTGAATCCATCCCAATGGAGACACAGGTCTCACATCAACCCTGTGAGTGCTACCCAGAGAATCATGTATTGAGGGCTCCCAGGTCTGAGTCTTCCCTCTCTCCACACCCCTTGCCCTTCTGAAACTCGCCCTCAAGTGGAAGATCCCAGGTAAGATGACCCTCTAGCTGAGAATCCTCTTACATGCCACTCTCAGCTGAAGGTTTAGGGCTGCCATGCGAGGGTAGCTGAGCCTCCATAACCTCATTGAAGTGCGTGTTGCCGATGTTCAAGGCCAGCTGGGTGGAAATAAAGTAGTAGCTAAGACTGGGTGGTTTTATAAGGACAGTGCCCTCTGGTGGGGCAAGCATCCAGAAGTTCCACTCCTTGGGCATTCTTCCTGTCCAATCCCTGTCCTTGACCTTCTAGATCAAGCTCTACCTCTATCCCCCGCCTCACTCTCAAGCCTAAAACCTCTAACAAGAGCCAGTGGATCTAAGTCTACCCTGGGTCAAACCCCACCCCAGGCCTCCTCTCACCCTGGCCCTGGCTCTCACCAACAACTCCGAGGGGCCCAGCAGGTCCAAGGTGAGGGACTGAATGCGTGAGAAGCGCACGCCCAGCTCGCGGTGGACGCCAGAGCACTGGATGCAGGTGAGCACGCCCAGGTTGGTACTGAGCCACGTGGGGTCTGCAAGGTATAGCAGCTCATCCCTGGGAATGCGGCTCCTTCCCTCCCCTTCCGCCGCCCCAAGACACCCAGACCCCACTGACCAACCTGGAGCTCCACAGTCGCAGCACTGGCTGTTCCCGGGCCTGCTCTTCACCTCAGTAATTAGCAGCTTTGTGAGGTCCTGGGGTTCCCTGTCCTGCCCTGCTCCTCCATAGGGCCCCAGGCCACTGCTGGGCTCCCCAAGGAAGGCACTGCTCAAGGCTTCGTCCTTGCTATTCTGCAGTACTGACACCCATCTGTGGAGAGTGTACGGGTAACTTGGGGGTGACAGCCCAACTGTGGGGGCCTGTATCACACCCAGAGGCTGGGGGTTGAAGACGTTCCTCTGTCCCCATCCCAAGGCTGGCGTGGGGGCACTCACGCCTCACACTCATGTTCATCCTCCGTCTGGAAGTGGTACGTTCGGTTGTCTGTGGGGAGATGACGGGGCATCTAGTTCACAGCCATCCTGCGTGCTTTCCCTGGAGCCTGGGAGCCCTCACTCAAACCAGCAGGTACAGACAGAACTTTTGTCCCTAAAGGGGGATCTCCCACATCATGGGTGGGGAGGATATTAAGAGTGACCAGGAGAGGGAACAACCTCACAGAAGTCCCTCCCAAGTAGGAACCCATCAAAGCTCCCCCTGAACAGCCCCCTCTACCCAGACTCTAGTTCCAGGAGCAAGGGGAGGATCCCGAGTAACTGAGAGGATGTTATTCATCCCTACTGCTCAGCGTTCAGCTTCCTCCCTGGTCTCCCTGCTTCCTACTTCTTCCTCCTCACTAGATTGCTTCGCCCAAGATTCTGCTCTAATGACACACTTCTCTGCTCTAAGATCTCCCAGGGCTCCCTGCTGCTAGGAAATAAAATCTAATATGCATCAGAGAGTTGGACAATGACTAAGGAGGATAGAACGAGAATTGATGCCTTTGAGCTGAGGTGCTGGAGAAGAGTATTGAGGGTACCATGGACTGCTAGGAAAACAAACAGATTCGTCCTGGAAAGGGTTAAACCGTGCTGCTCCTTGGAGGCAAGGATTCTGAGGCTTTGTCTGACATACTTTGGTCAAGTTGTAAGGAGAGACCAGTTCTTGGAGAAGGACATCATGCTTGGGAGGGTGGAGGGCAGGCGCAGGAGGGGAAGGCCCTCTAGGAGATGGATTGATTTGGTGACTGGGGTAATTGGGATGAGTGTGTCGGAGACAGTGAGATTGGCACAGGATAGTGCAGGGTTTAGGGCTGTTGTATATAAGGTCACTATGAGTCGCAACAACAACTTTTAGAAGGTAGTCCCAAGTCTCATCTCCTACTGCTCCTAAAAGAACCACTCACCCTGGCCAGACTGTCCAGACCTACTTTCCCGCCTCCATGTCTTTCATAAAGCTGATTCTATCTCTTCAATGCTCTCCCCACCAACCCACGCTTAATTTTACACATCCTATCGTTCATAGGGTCACCATGAACCACCTACGACTCAAAGGCACTTAACAACAACAACAACAAACATTCAATAAATTAGAGAGGAAGTGGAAAAATCCCTGCTTAAGCTTCCCAGGAGGTGACAACTTAGAAAAGCCATAGGGCAGGGGACAAGGACCACTTACGAGTCACTAGGTCAAAGCACTTTTTCTCTTCAGGGTTTGGCCTTACTTGACACGTCAGGAGAGTCAGTTTCACTGGGGGTCGATTTATCTGCAGGCATTTAGAAGGTGGGGATGAACATGTACCCCTTTAGGCCTTCCAAATTCTTTGGGCTTCAATGGCCTACTCTGTTAAATGGACATACGAATCTTGTTCCATCTTATGCTTCCTCCTCCCCAGCACCTCAAAGGATACAGATTGTGGATAAAGACGAGGATGGGAATCTTGGCTCCCATCCTTCTGGCCAACAAGGCTCTCCAGCACCCTGAACGCACTTCTATCCATACATGCCAGTTTCTCAGGGAAGGGAGTCTCTAAGGCACCGTACAGATATCTTAGGGGCCAGTCTTGGAAGGAGGGGTAGCACTTGTCTGCAGAGAACATCATAAGGAGAGGAACCTCCTTGAGTTCCATGAGGCCCTCACCCCCTCACCGTGCTGTGTGAGATGGTCAGGCAGCCGTACTTGACCCCACACTTCCTCTTCTGCCAGACTCTTCGAATTCTAAAACCCGGAGAAAGAGAAGGGTAGTCACTTAAAAGGTCACAGGTAACTCCCCTCTCTTAGACAAGAGTCCTGAACCAGGCCCCAAGCCCCACAGGCATAATCTTCTATTGCATCTTTTTATCCCCTTGATATTTTGACCCCAGCCACCCTTCATCCTCCACGAGTCCTGCCCTTCAGAAGTTCCCAGTCTGATGATGGAAGCACAGTCCTGCTATCTGGGATTTTTTATCCCTAAAGAATAAAACATGAATACACTCCATAACAAAATAGAGGAAGACCCTCCCTGAGATGGTTTGACAGTGACTGTAGCAACGTATTCGAGTGTGTCAGAGATCATGAGGACGGCATGGGATAGGATGAGGTTCAGAGCTGCTGTTCATAGGGTGCTGTGAGTCAGACTAAACTAGACAGCACATAACACACCACATAAGGGCCTTTGCATTTCATAGTCTGGGGTTTTTTGTTTGTTTTTAAACATCATGGAGCAAGTACAGCCAACACTTTCATCTCCAGGCATATTCATTGTATTGTACTTGCTAAAAGCGAGGGCATGGAGCTAGCTGGCTGTCCAGGGCATAGTGAATGATGACGAAATATTAACTGCTGCTATTCTTTTTTTTTTAAAATTTTATTATTTTTACGTGTACCATCAAATCAGATCTGACCTCCTTCTCCAGCAGAGCATCTGGTGGATTTGAACCGTGTACCTCTGGGAACTGCTGCTATTCTTAAAGCTAAGAACACTGGTGATCTTTGGGAGCTCTGGTGGTTTAGTGCTAACAAGTTACAGATCCAGGCTAAAGGCAGTAGTTTGCAGCCACCAGATGTTCCCTGCAAGACAGAAGGGCAATTTTCTTCCATGATTTACAGCCTCAGGATCAGCTATGAGTTGGTTTTGACACAACTGAAATAAACAACAACGGTCTTTAGCAGAAGTTCACACGTGCAGATCCCATGTATGCCCTAAGATTCTGATGATGGTGTATTGCCTGTTGATTGTGGAACCCTGACACAACACAACACAGCAATGACAAGAACAGTTCCTTTGGGCAGCTACTTGCCTGACTCTGCCGATAACCAGCTGTGTGACTTTGGGCAAGTTACTTACAATTTGGATCACTTACCCATCACTTTTCTTGTATAGAAAGCCCACCTTCTCCGTTCCAAACTGCTTGTTGCCTTGATGCTGATGGATGCTGTAGCTGCCCGAGTTCTTCCGGCCCATACTCTCCTGTTCCTCCAATGCAAAGCAGACACCTTCATTCTTTGGAGTTCTCACTCAGGGAAATGGCACCGGGGGACCTGTGGGACCCTCCTCCCTCCCTGGTGGGACCTGGGAAAGGATATTTCTTTGAGAACAGTTCAGGGGCTGACCTCTCTGTTTTCGAGCTGCAGTGCCCCCCTGAGAGAGTCCCGGAGCTGAGCCAGCTTTTGCAGCTCTTCCTCCTGGGCTTGGCGAAGCTGTGGGACAGAGGGCAGAATGGTTCTCGTCAGTCTGCACAGGTCCAGCAGCACAGCCAGACCCAGAGCAGGACAACTGGCTTGCTACCTGGGCAAACGCCAGCTCTCTCATACCAAGTTTTTCCAGATGGACAGAGATCTTCCTCAAGTGGCTGAGGGAGGCCTCACTTACCGTGTGTACTGAGGCCGCCAGTTTCTCAATGAAGGGAGACAGACTCTGAGCAGCTTTCCAGCCATCTTGGAAAAAGCTGAGAGGAGTCAGAGATCCAAACAAGGGCCCATAAGTAAATGGAAATTAAAAGGGAAGTGTGAAGTATAGGTTGGAATTATTCTAAGGCTCACAGGGCACCTGGGGACAGGGTAGTCTGATGGTCAAGGGCAAGTACGCTTGAGGCAGGTTTCACTGACTAGTTGTGTGGTCTTTATAAATCTGAGCCTCAGTTTTATCATCTCTTAAATGGGGATAGTAACAGTCTCTGCTGACAGGACTATTGAGGATTAAGTGAGCTTAAGCATGTACAGCATTTTGTGACTGACACACGGTGAGCACTCAGTAACGAGATGCTGTAAAGGGTAGTACCAAGCACAGAGCCATCCACACAGTCATGGAGGGTCTGCTAGACCCAGGAACAGGCCTTGTTCTATGTTACCTGCAAGAGTTAAGGGGTGAGGGACATGAGGTGAGAGTAGGGTCCTGCATCCCTGGCACGTGGGGAGATAACATACTTGTGCTGGGCGTGGAAGAACTTGATGAGGCTCTGCAGGAAATCAGGACCTTGCTTCACCTGGCTCTCCCCAGCTTTGAGCAGATACTAGGAGGAAAGGCAGGGCAAGGGGTGTGACAGGAGTCGAAGCGGACTTCTGGGAACAAAGGGCTGCAGTCCCCATGCCAGACTAGTTCCCCTGGGCATGACTGAGCTTTAGTGATATCCACAGGGCCATCTGGTCAAGACTTGAACTAAGACTGTGACTGGGCTCCCCCCGGGGCGGGGGGGTGGTAAGTGAGAGAGACAGAAGGACACATAGGACCCCTACCCTCATTCTTGCTGCACCTTTACCTCGCACATATGCAGCTGGAAGATACGTCGTTCTCTCTGTGTATCCTGGGCCACCTCCACAGGATTTCCTCCTGTCATCCTGGCTCGATCCCTCTCCTTCTCCAGCCTGGCCCTATGTCCAAGGAAACAGGAGCATGAACAACTCTCCAAAGAAAGCCTTAGAAGACTTCTGTTCTTTTCAAGTGAAGATGGAAAATATTTCTCATTCTTGAATATACCCCAAAGAAACCAGAGCCACACTCAAACAGATGTATGCACACCCATGTTTATTACTGCGTTATTCACAATAGCAAAACAGAAGCAGCCCAAGTGCCCAACAACAAACAAATGAATAGAAAAATGAGGGTAATTTCATACAATGGAATGTTACACAGCACTAAAAAGCAATAAACTCATAAAACATTACCCAACATGGGTGGGCATGGAGGACATTATGTTGAGTGATATATCTCAGTTACAAAAGGACAAATAATGAATAACACCACTGTTGTAAAATAGGACCGACATGAGAGGTTGGAAGAGACTGGAAAAAGAATAGATTGATAATGAACACTGCAAGAGAACAGATGAGGGAAGAACTGTCTGGAAAGCATATATGACTAGGCATTATATGTATGACAATAATCTGAAACAAACGGTGCACTGCGGCAAGTGCTGGGGGAGCGGGGGAAAGAACCACTGGTATAGTGGCAGAGAGCTTCAGGCTTGCTCTCATCACTGTTGAGAATTTTTTTGAGAAAGAGTTATTTTTCATTTCCCTAATACTTTATGATACCCAAGCAGGAGGAGGGCAACAATGAATAAGAAAAAATATAATTTTTTTAAAAAAAAGACAATATCTCCCATTCTTGTAGCTAAAAGCAACACAAGTCTTCCCCTATGAATCTCAAGGGTTGACTATTTTTGCTCTTTGGGGGTGGGTATATATAGATACCAGGTAAGGTAAGGAGTATATAAGACTTAGCACACAGAAGACATAGCAGCTGTCATTATTTTCAGTCTCTTATGCCTCAGTTTTCTTATGTGTGAATTGAGGAAGCAATAGTCTTGAATGAGTCCTTAGATTCCATTTGATTGCACAGTTCTGGCCTGAAGTAAGACTTGTGGGACCCTCATTTACATGCAGATTCTGTGCCTAGATAATATGTGTTGTTTTTAGGTAATATTGAGTTTACTACAACTTATAGCGACCCTATGCACAACAGATCTGAGTCTTGCATTATCCTGGGCCAGCCATCCTCACAATATCAGATATGCTCCAGTTCAGTATTATAGTAACTGTATCAACCCATTGTTTAAGATCTTCCTCTCTTTCTCTGACCCTCTGTCTTTTCCAGCATGCTGTCTTTTTCCAAGGACTGACCTCTCCTGACAACATGCTCAAAGTACATGAGATGAAGGATGCTTAGAGGCATCCCTGCCTCTAAGATGCCTACTGGTTGCACTTCCTCCAAGACAGACTTCCTTGCTCTTTTGGCAGTTCATGAGATACAGGTACCTGTAGGGCAGAGTTTCTTAAACCTGTAATTAGTGACTTTTGGGGCTAGGAACATTGTTTTAACACTGCAATGTACACTGTAGAATACTGAGCAGCATCTCCAGCCTCTATCTACTAGAGAGATGCCGGTAGCATTCCTCAGTTGTGACAACCAGAAATGTCATTGTTCTTATGTGATGTCAAGTCATCTGTGACTCATAGTGACCCTATGAACAGTAGATCTAAACTCTCTCCTATCCTGAGCCAATCTCACTATCTCTGACTCACCTGCCCCTATTACCCCAACCACTGTTTCAATCCATCTCATCCAGGGTCTTCCTCTCTTACACTGTCCCTCCGCCCTTCCAAGCATGACGTCCTTCTCCAAGGACTGGTTCCTCCTAGCAACATGGCCAAAGTATTTGAGACAGAGCTTCAAAATCCTTGCCTCCAGAGAGCAACTTGGTTTTACCCTCTACAGGACAGACTACTGCTGAATGTCTCCTGTTGGGGGTACATGTGGTAAAACTGCCTCTGGTTAAGAACCACTGGTCTTGGGGCAGAGTGCTTCAGGCTTGCTCTCATTACTTCTTAACATTTTTTCAAGTTATTTTTCATTTCCCTAATACTTTATGATGTCCAAGCAAGAGGAGTTTGGGGCAGGGTCAGCTGGGATGGAAAAAAACTTTGTGAACCAGACTTGGGGGTCAGGGCAGATGATGCTTCCTTTCGAGTTGGGAAATAAACAGCAGAGAGGGAGGATGAAGGCACAGCTTGCAGTGCCAGTAAAAACAGACCTGACAGCTAGGTAGAGTGCAGGAGACAGAGCGAATCAGTATGGGAGGGGCTCCTTGTGCCTGAGGTCACCCCATCTTCCAGTACACTCCCTCTCTTTCATTGCTGCTGACTCGGAACTGACTCATACCTGACCCTCCAACAGGTTCTTTAAGGCTGTAAATTGCATGGGAGGAGGTTGCCCATCTTTCTCTTGTGGAGCTGCTGGCAAATCTGAACCACTAAAAGGCATAGCTTTTGTACTGTTAGCAGGGCAACACCCTATGAACCACACCAACAAGGTGAAAGCGAAATAAGCTACTTATCTATCAACAGGAAGCAGTTCAATAAATCATGTATTCATATACAGCTTTTAAAGGAGGATGGGGAAGCAGGGGGCAAAAAACCACACATACATACAAAAAAAGGATGAGGCAGATCTATAGACTGACAAGGAAATACATCTACCCCAGAATAAATGGACAAAAAGCCAAAATATAGTACAATGGTTGTTGTTGTTGGTATGTGCCATCGAGTTGCCTGCGACTCATAGGAACCCTATATACAACAGCCCTAAACCCTGCTCTATCCTGTGCCAATTGCACGGTCTCCGACACACCTACCCCCATTACCTCAGTCACTGAATCAATCCATCTCATCGAGGGTCTTCCTCTCCTGCTCTGTCAGAGTGCAATGGTTAGGGAAGTGTAGTTGTGTCTGAATGCCAGCTCCTTCATTTACTTTATGTTTATAAATCTTTCTAATGCTCAGTTTTCCTCATTTCAGAATGACAATAATAATAATAATAATAAAAAACAACAGTATCTGGTCCCTAAGTGTTAAAAAACAACAAATGTTACCCTGAGAACTAAGGTATTGCCTGATCCAAACCAAAATATTCTGTATTGTCTCATATGCGTGTCAAAGCTGGACAATGAATAAGGAAGATCAAAGAAGAACTGATGCCTTTGAACTAATGGTGTTGCTGAAGAATACTGACTATACGGAAAAGTGTCAGATGAATGAATACATCTGCCGTGGAAGATGTATATCCAGAATGTTCCTTAGTAGCAAGAAGAGCAAATACTTAACCTCCTTGGGATGGAATGAAGTCCCATATCACACTTGTGGTATGTTATTAGGAGAGACTAGTCCCTGGAGAAGGGCATCTTGCTTGGTAAGGCAGAATCAGCAAGAAAGATGAAGACCTCAACAAGATAACTGACAAAAGGCTACACTGAGTCCACAGATAGCAACAACTGTGAAGACTGAGTGTGCTTCATTCTGTTGTTGAGAGGGGTCACCATGACTGGGAACTGACTCAGTGGTACTGCACCCAATCACTGCTCATGGGACATGGCAAATCCTCAGTAAATGCCAGGATATGGTACTAATCATTTCAGGATGGTCACTGGTGATTCTTTTTTAAATAGTGTATATGTATACATAAAGCTTTTTGCTTGCATAGGGTATTTCTTTAGTTAGAGAGCTGGTGGTGCAGTAATTAAGAGCTCAACTGATAACACAGAGTTTGGTGGTTTGAACTCACCAGCTACTCTGCTGGTGGAAAATGTGGCAACTTCCTTGTATAAAGACTACAGCGTTGGAGACTCTGTGAGGAAGTTCTATTCTGTCCTGTGGGGTTGTTATGTTAGTATCAACTAAAGGTCAGTAAGTTAACTCCCTTCTTTATTTACTGGATATATTTTGGATATATATTGATCTATTGGATATATACTGGATACATTGTCTAGGGAGGATTAAAGGGCAGGGGCTCTTTATAAAGCTCACTGGGAAGATAGGCTGTGAAGCACTTGAAAGTTTGTGAATTACTGTAGCCTTGTCTCTGTGCTTCAACTATGGATAACTCAGAGATTTACCCTACGCAGTTCAACAGAGCCATTCTGGAAAGACGTGATACATCTCAAAACTAATAGCTAGGAGGTGTTTCCCCTAATTGTCAAAGGATCACCAATATTTTATAAGATTTCAGATATTGTTGTTGTGGGTAGGTATTGCTGAGTACGGCTGACAGTGACATTTGAACCCTGTCCTGTCCAGTGCCATCCTCATCACTGACACATTTGTGTCCACTGCTGAGGTCACTGTGTCAATCCACCTCACTGAGGGTCTTCCCTTCATTCATTGACTCCCCCCTTTCCAAGCTTGATATCCTTCTCCAAGGAGTATCCTCTCCTAGCAACAGGCCCAAAGTATGTGAGACGAAGCTGGGTCATCTTTGCCTCCAACATATTTTTATTTCCTTTGAATAGAATTGTAGCAGAAGGATTAGCATGAGACAGTGAGTGAAAAGAGTTTAAATGCTAGTTACTAAGAGGCTACAATGGCTGGCAAAGGGGATTTCAGCAACAATTTAATAGTTGTTAATTCAAGGAGTGGGGAGCAGGTGCTACCAGGGTGTAGAGGAGGCCAAGGCTGGGGGTGACGGGAGAGGAAGGAAATCATGAGGAATCAGGCACTACCCCCGACTCTTGAACCAGGTATAGGTGCCAACCATCCTGTTAGGCCTTATCTGACCACTCCTCCTCTATCCAAACAAAACGACTCATTTTCTCTACTACCTCTGGGCTGCTACCATCACTGTGATACTTTTGCTCTGCATTTCACTTACTGACCCACTTCACTGCCTTACAAGCCTGTGGGGTCCACCAAGGGGTTGTGATGGCACTGCTTTTCTTCCACCACTTTGTAACCTGGGATAATGGCAGGGCCCTTCCTTGTCTGTCTAGGGGAGTAGATCTGATAACAGAGGTGAAGAGCTTCTCACGGTGTCTGGAAAAAAGGAAACTTTTTACTAAGTATTAGCTGTTGGTGCTAATGATTATGAATTTTAAGCACTAATTTAATGTGTAGTAGGCAGTGTTGGCAGTCTCGTGGTAAGAAGCTGTGCTACAATCCCAAAGGTACCAAATTTGACTTCACCAGCTGCTACGCAGGAGAAGGATGGGAAATGTCCTTCTGTGTTATTAACTGACTCTGAAAATCTGCTGGAAGGTGAGCTAAGGGTCAGTTTCGACTCTAGTACACAACAACAGCAACTTTATAACAGGCAATCTAGTGGCTCTTTCACACAGTGAAGTGATACCCCCATGAGGCAGGAATCATTATCCCATTTTACTGATGAGAAAATCTGAGGACCAGAGATGACAAGTTACTTGCCCAAGTTACACAGCTAATTAAGTACAGGAGTCAGCTGGATGTGCCTGGAGCCAGAGCTTTGCATGCAGCCCCAGGAACTAACTCTACAACTCCGTTTAGTTTCATTTCTGTGCCCAGTGTAGGCAGTCACACTACATCTTTTCAGAGATCACAGCTAGGGACCATTTGACAGATGAAAAAGTTGAGACCCAAAGACAGGCAGTGACTTGCCCAAGACCACAGGCTTGTCCTGGAAGATACTTGGAACAGAGGCTTGGGCTCCTGCCTCTCAAGTCTCTCACTGTGTCCCAATTGTGGCTTGAGATTGATGGTCAATAAATACCTGCTGAACGAAGTACCAAGCACTTTAAGTGCTTATTTCTTTCCCATATCAACCCTGCAAGGAATCACTGGCCCTATTTTACAGACGAGAAAACGAACGTGTACAGAACAACACAGACATATCTGGGCCTTCCACAGAGCCTCAGAACGCTGCCTCTCTCAACAGCCCAGGAGGAGAGGGGAAGCTCCTTCAACATGAACAGCCAGCTGGCAAGGTTCTCAGGAATATCTGAGGTTCTCAAGAATAGATTCCATCAGTGCCCTTGGCCTTATCAGCTGCTACCCAGACTGGTTTGGTAAGAATGGAGCTAGACAGCAATGTATGTCCACTAGTAATCTGACTGAATCTGGATTCCCCATGAAAAGCAACGTGATATAGGATGAACTGTGTCCTTCCCTAAAAGAGAGATTCGTTCAAATGCTAATCCCTTATACCTATAACTCTCATCTTATTTGGAAACCAGGTGTTTCTTACAGATGTAACAAAGTTAAGAAGTACACACACTAGATTAAAATGGGCCTGGATCCAATGCCTGGTGTCCTTGTATAAGAAGAAAATTTGAGCACAGAAGTACACAAACTCTGAGAGAGGACAGGTGAATGGTGATAGAGGCAGAGATTGGAGGGATGCTGCCCCAAGCAAAGGAGCAGCAAGGATTGCCAGCAATCATTAGAAGTCTGGACAAATCAAGGGGGAAAAAAACCCCCATAACTTCTGTAGAGCTTTCAGAGGGAGCATGGCCCTGACTCCAAAGAGTCTCCATCTGGTAGAGGTCACAGGGAGCCTACGGCTCCTTTTGTCCCCAGCATGTCCAATAGTTCGTGAGTGAGCTGGAGTGCCTTGAGATGCACACAGGAGGCATATGTACAACAACTCTCTCGTCATCCTCCATGTCTAACTGAATGATTACAGATACTGTTCTGGAAAGAGGAGCAAGTAGCTGCCAAGAACTCCAATTCTACCTCCACCTAGCTGTGTGGCCTCAGACAAGTGATTTAACTTCTCTGAGCCTCCAATTCCTCTTGTGGCAACTGGAATATTAATAGCTCCTCCACTGGGCGGGATTAATGTAAAGAATAAAAATAACCAGCACATGGTGGTGTTGGGTAAATGATGGCTTCTTTCTACCCAGGCCTACATCTGGCTCCCTAAGCAGTTGGATCTGTCCAGCATCCTGAGACACCCCCCTTTATAATAGGCTCCCATTAATGGGTCTTGAACTCCAGTGCAAACGGAATATGAATAAACCACCCTTTGTAAAGACCTCTGCAGTGCAAGATGCCACACATTTCTGGGTGACATACCCTGGCCACATTCAGGTTCTTCCTACTATTCATCCTTCTGTGTAACAGAAGCACATCTGTCATGCAAAGCCCACCCTGGCTGCAGGCACTTACATTTTGGATTCGTAGTCCTTCCATGCCTTCTCCAGATGCTTTCTTGATTCCTGAGGTTTTAAAGAGACAGCCCCACAGGGCGCTTACGGTGTGGAATAAGTAGCAGTCCACTTTGCTATCTTCTGGGAGACCCACCTGTATTGCTCCGAGCCTTCCTTACTCTAACCAGTCTTGCTTCTACAGCCTGATCTCAAACCTGCCCCTGTATCCTCACCCCTAAAAAGACCAAACCAACTCCCTTTCTCAGAACTGAGGGTCTTTTCCCGCTTGACTGTCTTGTTCATGGTTGCCAAGAATCAGTCAGGTTGGGGGGGCCCTGGCCTGGGGTGTGGGGGTGTGATGAATCCTCAGGAGATTGAGATTAGCCATGAAGATGAGGATGGAAGGATGAAGGTCAAACTCCACCCTAACGTTATCCTACTGTTCCCTCCTGCCTGGTCCTACATCATCCTCTGACCAGGAAGTGGACAGGTTGAAAACCAGGCACAGAGAGGATGCCACACAGCAGCAGGAAGACTCTGCTGACCCCTGGCCCAGCTTGCCTGGGCCTCACCCAGACAGGCAGCTCACACCCTCTGAACAGTCAAGTGCCTCAGTCAGCCAAGTGAGAAAGCTGCCTGTCTGGTTTGGGAGGTTCCCAGGCTACCACCTAGCGGAGGGCAGGGAGGAGCCCTCTGGGGGAAGGAAAGCTGCTCCCCTGAGCCTTTTAGGGCAGACTTCCCAGGGAGATTATTCTGTCACCTTCTTTGAGCTTCACTCAGCCTTCAGCCAGAGGCTGCCAGACACAGAGAACAGCCCCGGCGTGGGAGTCAGACCTGGGCGTGGGAGTCAGACCCAGGCATGGGAGCCAGGAGGCCTTGATTCCCACAATAGCTTTTCCACTTGCTAACAGGCCACTTAACTCCCTGACCCTCAACCTCTTCAAGTACCAAGTGGGGATGAGAGTATCTCTAGGCCCTCCCTCATAGGGCCATTGTTAGAGCTGGACAAGACATTGCACATGGAGGCCTGCTAGACAGGTCAGCTGTCCTAGGCTGACCCCAGAGCCAGGCCCTCTAGTCCTCCCGAGGGTCGGAGATGGAGATATCGACTCAGCACTGCTACATGACAGCCTTCTCATTTTCAGCCCGTGGCTCAGCCTCGGTCTAAGTCCCTGCATACAACTCTCTCCCTCCTTCTCACCATGTCTACACCCCTGCTCCCATGCTGAAGCTCACCTGTCGCCCATCCCTCAGTTGTCCCTTCAACAGACTGTCCAGTGGGAAAGAGATAATGTTGTTTAGGTTCTGAACCTGAAAAAAGCAGACAACCCCCACTTCAGGTGACTGTCTGTTCCATGAATCATCATGAGGCCAAGGAAAGAAAGGGATGTGAGGATGGGAAAGGTGGAAGGGAAAGATGGGTGTTAGTCAAAAACCCATAAAGCTGTTGTCTCCCTGCTAAGCCCCATCGACACAGCACCCCCTCATTCAAGAGCATCCTGTGTCAGTCCTGACTGCTCCCTTGCCAGAACACCCTCACTTCTAACTCTATAAAGCCTGCCTGGGCCCTGGGCAGCAGCTGAAAGGCCTGCTGAATCAAGAGCAGGTCTCGGGATTTGAGAAGAAAGCAGATGGGACTGGGAGAGCAGAGGGTGGTGAGGAAAGGAGACAGCCGCAGCAACCCCAGAGTCTGTTCCCTCTTTCCCCAACTGCCCTCCAGGAAACCGTCCCTCACATGGGTTCACCCCTGGATAGTCACCACAGAAGACAAAGTGAAGGTGGGAGAAAGAAGGAAGTTAGTTGTGTGAGAAGTCAGAGAGGAGGGAAGAGAGTATAATGTGTGCGTCAGAGCGTAGGTCAAGGTCTAAGGCATGGAGAACTCCAGGAGAAGAGAGAGCCCTGCCCTTTCTCAGTCAGGTTCTTAGGACCATTGGATTTACCCAGAGCCTAGGCTAAGGGCTGCCTGAGGAAGGCAAGGGGCCTCACCAGGTTTTTGAAAAGTGCAGTCACTTCACGAGTGAACACAGCCAAGTTCAGGAAGCCTGTGGATAGCTCGTGGCTATTCTGGGATAGGTGGCTGTTGCCCAAGGATTCTACAGCCTCCCGGTACTGTTCCTCACTCTCCACGTGGCCTGAGGAGGGGAGGGAAGTGTGCTCAGGACTACCTCCCAGCTGGGGTTGGGAGAGGGGCCACCTGGGCAGGAGGTATCTCACTCACCAAGGCCAGAGCTGTGAATCGCCCGCACAGACTTCTTTATTCTCTGCAGGATGGCTTGGTCTCCTTCCAGACTCTGGAAACAAACAGAAATTCAACCACTAGGAAGAAGGGGGCTTTCTCCTGCAAACACACACAGTGATGCTGGCCTTCGGAACACCTTCCTGTGGCTCCTGTGCACCCCCACCAAACACAGACAACTTCTCCCATCCAGCCCACAGGAAAACCACAGAGCTGTCACAAAACTCCAGGAAGACTACAGGCTTTTCTCCCCAACTCCAACACAGAACAAGCAATGCAGAGACTAAACAGGACACTGTGGGGAGAGGTGTGACAAACCTGGGTGTGAAACTCACTTGCCACTGGCAATAACCAACGTGTTAATCCAGATGAAGCTGTTACCTTCTTTGAGCCCTGGATATTTTGTGTGTGAAAAAAGGATGGCACTTTGGGCTCACTGAGAAGGTTAATAATTTGACAAGTTTGTGTAAAATGGTTGGCAGAAAACCAAAGATGAAAACTTGGACAAATTCCCACGTGATGCTGAGGGAAAGGAGGATGTATCCTTTGGGAGGTGGTGGTGGTGTTATATGCTGACTCATAGCAACCATATGAATAATGGTTCTGAACCTTGCCCTATCTTGATTCCACCGCACTGTCTCACTCACACACCTGACCCTATTGCCATAGTCACTGAGTCAATCCATCTCATCCAGGGTCTTCCTCTCTTGCGCTGCCCCCTCTACCTTTCTAAACATGATGGCCTTCTCCAAGGACGGGTCCTTCCTGGAAATATGCCAAAGGATATGAGATGGAGTTTCAAAACTATCCTTGCATACAAGGAGCAGTTTGATTTCATCCTCTCCAAGACAGACCTGTTTGTTCTCTTGGCAGTTCATGGGATGTTCAATACTCTTCTCCAGTACGACAACTCAAAGATATTAATTCTTGCTCTGTCATCCTTATTCATTGTCCAAGTTTCAGATGCACAGCAAGAAACTGAGAAGACCATGGCCTGGATCAGGCACACCTTAATCTCTAGACTGACATTGTTGCTTTTTAGCACTCTGGAGAGGTCCTTGACAGCTGATTTACCCAAGGTAATTTGTCTTTTGATTGCTTGGCTGTTGATGCCAAGAGTGTTCATTGTGGATCTGAGCAAGATAAAATCATTAACCACTTCCATCTTTTCCCCATCTATTATGAGTCTTCCCATTGACCGGGTAGTGAGAATCTTTGCTTTCTTGATGTTGAGATACAATCCATATTGGAAGCTGCAGTACTTGACCTTCTGCAACAAACGTTTCAAGACCTCAGTTTTGGTGAAGGTTGTATCATCTGCATAACACACTTGTTGGTAAGTCTTCCTCCAATCCTGATGCCACATTCTTCTTCCTAAAGTCCAGGCTCCTGAAGGATCTGTTCACATATAGATGGAAAAGGTATGGAGAAAGGACACACCTCTGATACACTCTTTTCTTGATTTCATTTTTTTTACAGCAAAGAATGTATTTTATTAATCTTCAAATAATAAAATCCTAGTATACACAGGGAGCTCTGGTGGCCTAGTGGTCAGAAGCTGTGCTGCAAACAAAGGCACACTCTTTTCTTGATTTTGAACCATGGAGTGGTGGGCAGGGAGATGATATATCTCAGATACCAGAGTGGAAGAGGACAGAGAGACCACAGTCCACCAACACTGAGAACAGTCAGGACCAGCTGGGCACCTCCAAAGCCGAGGAGCATTGGAACAAACATCAGACTGTGGAAAAGGACAGGAGAGAGAGAGACAGAGAGAGAAAAAAAACACTTCCATGTCCCAGGTGGGCTTGGCCCAGATGAGAAAACTCCTACCACTGTTTCAATGGAAGCTTCTTCTAACCTTATGACACTTTTATGAAATGCAGGTAGCTTGGAAATCATAGAACATCGAAGCTGAAAGTGCACCCAACTCCGAGACAAGGAAATTGAGGCAAAAAGAAGGAAGGACTGTGCCCAGAATCACCCTGTGGGATAACTGCTGATGCAGGGCTTCCTAAGGATGTCCAAGCACAAGCCTCCAACACACAACCCCTGTTTACTCTAACCCCAGCCCTGACTCTTTCACCCAAAAAAGAGATGCTTCAACACGATGGAATTGGTACGCTTAGAACAGTATTTTCAAAGATCCTAACCATGGTCATAGAAGGCATGCACGACCCTGGAGGTAATGCAGATTTCTTGAAGCCATTGGACTATATTAAGTAAGTCTTTGAGGCTGTGTAACCTAGGGCAATTTGCCTATTCTGGGTTTCTTCATTTCATGGATGTTTTGGGTTATTCCAGCTTGAAGGAGCCTTGGTGGCGGAGTAGTTAAGTGTTCAGCTGCTAAATGAAAGGTCAGTGGTTTAAAGAGACCATCAGGCGCTCTGCAGGAGAAAGATGGGGACTCGGCTTCCATAATGATTTACAGCCTTGAACGCTCTCTGGGGCAGTTCTTCTCTTTCCTAAAAGGCCACTAGGGGTCAGAATAAACTCCCTGGCAAGGGATTTTTAGGGAGGGTTTTTTGGTTTTGTTTTGTTTTTTTCAATTCAAAGCTTTAGCGAAAAGAGCCAAAGAGGCAGGGAAGAGGAGGTTCAATGATCAGTCGTGGTCTGGTCAGAGTCATCCGCACTTTGGAAACACAAAAAGCGGATATTTGTTTTTAATTATACTTTGAGTGAAAGTTTACAGAGCAATTGGTTTTCCAACTCATAGGAATTTTGTTTTCTAGAAATAATTATCATCCCCACAGTGTAAAAGTACTCTTCCCATTTCCTCACTGTGATTCTCATTTCCATTCATAGTTCTAGCCTGTCTTTTCTTGCCTTCTGAGTTTTTACATTGGGGAAAAATCCCCTGGGTGAATAATGCTGTTATGATTTGGTGTGGTTGATTATTTAAGAAGTGAGTACCTCCACAGTGTTATTATTCACCTTATAAGCCCATCTAGTTGGATAAAAGTTGAGCCATAGAAATAAGGTTAACTTCAGACTTACAAGGTTTCTAAGAGCAATGGTTGAATCACTGAAGGTTGATGGGGGTAGGGAAAAGCTAAGCAAGAGGCCAAAAGTGACAGGATTGTTGGTAAGAGGAAGTAGGAAGAGATGGTAGGGAAGGGGATCAAACAGGATTACAAGAGGCCAGGGCAGATGGAGGACAAATAAGGAGTTGTTATTGGTGGTGGTAGATGGCAGTGGGCAGCATATAACCATCATCATCTACAATCCTTCATGGTCTCCAAGAGTAGGGAAGGGATCCGTCCGTGCAACATTTATCTCATGATGTGCTAGGGTGCCAGATGAGCAGTGAGAAACATATGAAGTTAAGGAAGGGCTCTAACTCTTACAAAATTTTTATTTCATGTAATGACCTAGTCTTTGTAACATAACAATGTAGAAGAGTGAGGAGTAGTTGTATCTGAAAACCATCTACATCAGGGTATAAAGGAAAAATAACACCACTCTCTATGGTATTATGGGGCTCTGAGATTCAAACTAAAAAAAATTCTGACAGTAGCTTGGGAAAGGGAAGGTATACCGGTAAGGGCAGAGAGATGTCCAGAATCCCTGTAATAATGCTACCACAGAGTGATGGTGAATCAGGAGTGGGGATTCAACTCTTAATATCACTTAAAACTATCTTCCTAGGCGGTACTAGCCCAGCCAGTTCTAAATCTCTTCGTTAAAAATAGGAAAAAATAATGTGGGGAGGCTTATGTGAGGTCATAGACAAGACAGCATGTGGCGAGGCTTGCAGCATTTGGAAAATATGAGGCTGATTCTTACTGTGATTCATTATCTGACTCTGTATGAGATCAACCCTCACTACTTATGCTTGAGACCAGAGGTAGGCCCACTTAATCCCTGCCACTCAGGGGTTCTCCTGGACCACAGCATCAGCAGTACCTGGGAACTTGTTAGAAATAAACTCCCTTACCCTATACTGCATGAATCAGAACCTAAGCACAGGGCCCAGAAGGCCTCTGAGCACATAAAAAAAACTTCTCCAACAGGGTAAAAAGGAAAACCACAGACTGGGAAAAAATTTAGTAATAACATATCTGATAAGGAACTCATATTTACAATGTATAGAATACTCCAGCACCTTAACAAAAAAAGGTAAAAAACCCAATCACAAAATAGGCACAAGGTATGAATAGACACTTTACCAAAGAAGACATTCAGATAGCAAACAAACACATGAAGAAATGTTCAAAATCCCTAGCTATCAGAGAGACGCAAATCAAAACAACTATGAGATATCATCTCACTCCAAGGACAATAGCCAAGTTCAACAGGGCAGCAAACAACAAATGCTGGTAAGGTTGTGGAGCGACTGGAACTCTTATTCACTGCTGGTGGGAATGTAAAATAGTACAGACACTATGGAAGGTGGTCTGGTGCTTTCTCAAAAAAGTTACAAATAGAAGTATCATTTGACTCAGTAATTCCACAAATGGAAATATACCCTAAAGAAACCATTGCCATGACTCAAACAGATGTATGCACACTCATGTTTATTGACGTGTTATTTATAATAGCAAAGAGATGGAAGCAGACTATAGTGCCCAATGAATGGACAGAAAAAACGTGGTACATTTACACAATGAAATATTATGCAGCATTAAAAAAACAATGAATTTCTAAAACACTACACAATATGGGTGAGCCAGTAGAACATTATGTTGAGTGAAGTATCCCAGTTACAAAAGGACAAATACTGCATAACACTATTATTATAAAATAGGATTGACATGGTGATTTGGAGGAGGATAGGAAATGAGTGGATAGAGAATGAACACTGCGTTGGAACAGATGAGGAGAAGATCTGTTTGAAAGGAATATATGATTAGATGTTATAGGTATGACAACAATCTGGAACAAGGGGACATTATAAAGTGGACTGGATGAGGGAGAAAGAAGGGGGAAATGTGCAACAATGAATGAATGAAAATCCAATCTTTCTGTAAACTTTTTTGAAAATTATATAAAGAAAAAATGAAGGCCTCTGGGTTTCCCTGATGCATATTAAAGCTGAGGACCATTGGTTGAATTCTACCCTGCAGAGAAGCAGTGCACCATCATGACTACAATTCCTACACTACCAGCACTGCATTCCCTCCAGCTCTGTCAGTGGCTTGTTTTGTGGCCACTCTGTGTCTCCATTTTTACAGTCACTGTTGTGAGGTGTCATCTAGTTGACTACAACTCCTAGCGACCCTATGGCAAATAATCTTGAACCCCGCCCTATCCTGTGCTATCCTTACAATCTCTGATATACTTGAGCCTATTATTACAGCTACCACGTGAATCCATCCTGTTAAGGTGTTATGGTCTTTCTCTCTTTCTCTGACTGTGTTTCCTAACATTGTGTCTTTTTCCAAGGACTAGCCACTCCTGACATGCCCAAAATATGTGAGAAGTTTCACCATCCTTATCTCTAAGGAATAATAAAGTTGTAAGGAAAATGAAATAAATTCACATAGGAAAAGTGCTCAGAATATTGTCTATTATTAGATGTTAAGAATGTTATCTATTTAAAAATTAGATGGAATTCAATTTGTGAATGGCATAACTTTCCTTGAGCTAATTAATTGTATTTGCTCCCTGCCTCAATCCAGTGATCCTACTCAGGAAAGATGCAGGAAATCTCAGGTGCCTGGGGCCACAGAAAACCTTCTGGAGAAGTCACGGGGAACAAGACGTTACATGTTCTGAAAGCCCGCTCCAAACCAGGCATGTTCCTGGTCACCCTCCTAGCCATCCTTCTGAGGTAGCCTCATTAACCCTAATTTAAGGATGAAGCTGGTAGGTGAGTGACTTATCTAGCTAGTCTGCCCTAGCTAGTCCAACCTTACACAGTGCTGGACAGCAGGACATACACCTAAATCTAGCCAAATCTAGAACCAATGTTCTCTCTGCACTGCCACACTGCCCTGTAAGTCAGATGACGTTCTTTGATTCTGGAACTTGATTGACTTCTGAGCTCTACAATCTCTACCACATACTCTCAATATTCCCTCAAACTCAGGGGAAGGCCTGTCCAAAGGAAACAAGATCATCAACGTCAAAAACATGAAGCATTATCCTGGAAAGAAATGAAATATGTTCATATTGGCTCTGGAGAGGGTTCCCAGGACCAATAATTGGAAGGTAAGGAGACAGAAACTAATTTCAGCTCAGAGGGAAGAAGGTTTTTCTAAGGAACAACAAGTTATTCCTTGGAAGAGAGAACTCCCCATCACGTAAAGCATTCAAGGGCTTTTAGATGCTAAAGATCCAGGCAATGGATTTTGGATTAGAACTGATGGCCAGTTAGATTTCTTTCACGACTGAGAGCAGCATGGTTCCATGCAGCTGCTGGAGTAGGCACTGAGCAGAGGCAGGTAAAACACAGTGGCAGCAACATGTCTGCACTTGGGATGACCATCAGAGTCTTTTGGGAAGCATTGCTTGACCAGCCTTGACAAAGCTGAATTCCATGCCTTTGTGTTCCCCAGACCAGCCCCAAAACAACACAGACACACCCACCACCACCACCACCACCACCACCACTTCTCCATGGGAAGGAAAGAACAGGATCCATGGTAGTAAAACAATCGGCTACTAACCAAAAGGTCAGCAGTTTGAAATCACTGGCCCCTCCACAGGAGAAAAAGATTTACAGTCTTGGAAACGTGTGGTTTACACAGTTACAATCTGTTGTATGGGCTCACAATGAGTCAGAATTGACTTGACAGTCATGAATATGTAGGCAGAAGCCCAGAGATGGAAGCAGTAGTGCTCTGCCCGGCTCTCTTGCCTGGAAGGGCCTTCTATGTGTCTCCTTCCTGGGTTAGGATTCATCAAAAGGGCTCATTCTTCATTCTTGTGATTGCTCAGAGGCAACTTGGCTTACTATTGCAATTCAATCAAGGATACAGGTGCAAAGCTACTGGGCTAAATGCCTTGGGAGCTGTAGATGTCATTTCATCATTTGATATTATTTATTTCTTTGGATTATGATAATATGGAGCACAGGTGCCTCTTTAGTCCCTCATGCAGACATTCTCAAATGACCTAGAACTTATTCTCACTGACCCTGGGCTTGACTCATCCCTCTGCTCACAGTGTTTCTCCACCTAAACTAGGGTTCGCACCAGGATGAAAGCCTTTCTATGTTGTCTCTCCTTACTATGTTATCTCTCCAGAAATTACATCACAGAGTATTAGAGCTAATCTAACATTACCTCCTCATTTTACAGACTGAGAAACAAAGGTTCAACTCAATTCCTTGCTTGATGCCTCATTTGAAAAGCAAACTGAGGACAAAGCAACAAGTAAAATGTACACCAGACTTTGCAGCTTGGAAAGCAGACTGGCATCCACAGTTCAAGGCTCACAGCCTCCCTGAGACAGTCATAATTTCTCCTTCCATCTGGTCAATGGGTCTGTGAGACTCAGAGTGGTGAGGAAAATTGTTGGAGCACAAATACTCAGAGGTGGCTAAGCAGACCTGGAACTCAAGTTCCCTTCGGCTGAACTCTAATTCCCTTGTCAGTCGCAGCTGAAGGACTTCAAATGCTAGAGGCCCATGGAGTTACTACCAGGGCTCTTTGAAGTTGTATTATAATAATCAGCACTATTGGGGGGGAAGTCACCTGATATACTGCTTTGACCACACTAAAAATGTGTATGCAACTGCTATGATCAATAAGGAAAAAAGTCTTTAAAAGAATTCTTGAACTTGTTAGCTATTTGTCCTTATCCATTTTTTCAATCATTACTAAAGATATATAACTATAGTAAGAGTGTCAATGAAATGTTAGCATTTGAAAGGGATTCTTCTGTGAGGTGGTGGAATCCTCTGATCATGGATTCTGATGCCCACAAATAAGATTAAATTATATGTACTATATAAATTCACTTAAAAGCAGTGAGGTTTTTATATGTTAATAATTAAGATATTATCTCATAAAGAGCAAACCAAGTAAGACTTTGTATTATTCAGTAAAATTATCTATTAAATTAAAAAGAAAAAGAGGCTTCTCATTGCTAGACTCAACTCTCAAGTTACAGGAAATGCAAGGGGTTGTTACACACACCTGGAGATACAACTATAAGCACAAGTAGCTGATGTGGACCTACAGAGTGAATGATGCGAATTCATTAACAAGTGAATTTAAAAAACATACAAGGCAAAGGAGGAATCATAAAAGCTACTTACAGGACATAGCAACAAGTGGTAATGTTCACTTGAATTCTGATTTTAAAAAACAAACAAAGCATAATTTAAAAAGTTATGCTAATGATGACACAATTGGAAATCTGAAAACAGAACTGTTAATTAATGAATTATGGACCATAGTTAATGTTTTGGAGAACAAAAGTAGTATTATGTAATACAAACAAGGTTACATATTAAATCTATGAGTGTTACTATTCAATCTGTATGCTGAACATATCATTTGAGAAGATGGATTTTATGAAGAAGATTGTGGCATCAGGATCAGAGGATGACTCATGAACAGCCTGTGTTATGCAGTGAACCTTGCTCTCTGAAAGCAACGAAGACTTGTAGTGCTTGTTGCAGAGGGTCAAGGACTATAGCCTTCAATATGGAGTACACCTTAACATCAAGAAAATTAAAATCCTCACCACCAGGCCAATAGGCAACACAATAACAGATGAAGAAAAGACTGAAGTTGTTAACAATTTCATTTAACTTGGATCCATGGCACAGGGTAGGGCAAAGTTCTGATCTGTTGTTCATAGAGTTGCTATGAGTCACAGTTGACCCAGTCGATGCCACATAACAACAACAACAACATGAATGTTACAAGGGAGTGTTGGTGACTTAATGTAAAGGAGTGTGTTGACAAGGCAAAGGCTCATGGTTCAAATCCATCAGTTGCTCTGTAGAAGAAAAAGTGCAGTCCCTTCCTGTGCAATTTACTACCTCTGAAAACATGATAGCAGGGTCAGTTTGATGGAACATAACAACAAAATGAGTGTTACAAGGGAGTGCTACATGGTTTTAAATCAAGAAAAGTGTAAGTAAAAAAAAAAAGTGTAAGTCAAGGCTGTATCTTTTCTCCATACCTATCCAATCTATATGCTGAGAAAATAGTTTGAGATGCTGGACTATATGAAAAAGAACACACCAGGACTGGAGGAAGACTCATCAAAAACCTGCATTATGCAATGACACAACTTTGTTTGCAGAAAGTGAAGAGAATTTGAAACACATGCTGCAGAATATCAAAGGCTACAGTCTTCAGTTAGAATTAAATCTCAAACACAAATTCTCACCGGTGGATATCAATCATGATAGATGGAGAAAAGACTGAAGGTTGTCAACAACTTCCTTTTACTTGCATTCACAAACAACACCCATGGTAGAAGCAGTCAAAAAATAATAAAAAAAATGTGTCATATTGGGAAAATCTTCTGTCAAAGACTTCCTTAAAGTGTTAAAGGGTAAGGATGTCAGTTTAAGACTAAGATATACCTAATGCAAGCCATAGTTTCTTCAATTGCTTCCTATGCATCTGAAAGTTGGACAACAAATGATGACTGAAGAGGAATTGATGCCTCGGAACTGTCTTAAAGAAGAGGCTGAATATATCATGGACTGCCAAGGGAACAAACAAGTCTGTTTTGCAAAGAAATTTTGTCACATACATTTTAGGCATGTTGTCAAGAAGAATCAGTTCTTGGAAAAAGGCATCCTTCTGGGAAAGGTGGAGGGTGGGTGGGTCAGAAAGACAGGAAGATTCTCACCAAGATAGACTGACACAGTGACTGTCACAATGGGCAGAAGCAAAGCAGAAGTGCTGAGGATGGCACAGGATAGGGGGAGGTTCAGATCTGGTGCTCACAGGGTCCCAGTGAGTCGAAGTCAACTTAACAGGACTTAACAACAACGTTAATGTTAGAATTACTACCATAATAGTGATGTAAGTGGGAAAACTAGTCTTTCCATTTCCAAAGAGCCCTCGTGGTGCAGTGAGTTAGTACTCCACTGCTAACCGGAAGATGAATGATATGAATTCACGAGTTATTCCACCTGAGAAAGCTGTGGCAGTCTGCTTGCCTAAAGATTTATAGCTTTGGAAATGTTGTTTTGGAAATGATGTCGAGAATGATGTCGTTGTTGTTAGGTGCCATCAAGTTGAGTACAATTCATAGCAAACCTATGAAAAACAGATCTGAACCCTGAGCTATCCTGTGTTATCCTCATTATTTATGATATAATTGATCCCACTGCAGCAGTCACTGTGTCAATCTATCTGGTTGAGGGTCTTCCTCTCTTTCACTGACCCTCTACCTTTCCAAGCCTGATATCCTCCAGGGAATAGCCTCTCCTAACAATATGCCCAACATGCTCTCCTAACAATGAATTGCATTGGGAAAATTTGCTGCCAGGCACCTCTTGAGAGTGCTGAAGGGCAACGATGTCAGTCTGAAGACTAAGGTGCACCTGACCCAAGCCATGGTCTTTGCAATTACTTGCTATTCATCAGAGAGTTGGACAATGACTAAGGATATAAGAAGACAACTCAATGCCTTTGAGTTGTGGTGTTGAAGAAGAGTATTGAACATACCATGGTCTGCCAAGAGAATGAACAGATCTGTCTTAGAGAGAATGATACTAGGCTGCTCCTTGCAGGCAAGGATTTTGAAGCTCCATCTTAAGTACTTTGGGCAGGTTACCAGGAGGGGCAAGTCTTGGAGAGGGACATGATGTTTGGAAGTGTGGAGGGACAGTGCAGGAGAGGAAGAACGTAGATGATATGGATTAACACAGTAAATGGAGTAATGTATGTAGGTAGGTCAAAGACAATGAGGTTGGCTCAGGATAGTTCAGAGCTTCTGTCCACAGGGTCGCTATGAGTCACAGGTGACTCGATGTACATAACAGCAACACATGCAAACTATGTGAGATGATGTTTTGTCATCTTTGCCTCCAAGGAGCATTCTGACTGTACTTTCTCCAAGACATACATTTTTTTATCTTTTGGCAGTGCTTGGGATACCTAGCATTTTTCCTCAATTATTGCTTAAAGGCATCAATTCTTCTGTCATCCTTATTTACTGTCAAGCTCTCAGATCCATAGCAAGTGATATAGATCACAAGCAATATAGATGTAGACTCAGCAAATGATGTTGAAGAAATCTGAGTCACTGTACCAAAAAGAAGTGGTCAACACAGCCATTTCAGGAACGAGCATATGATCAAGAACCAAAGATAATGAAGGAAGATGTTCAAGCTGCACTGCAGGTGTTGGCAAAAAAGTAAGGCCCCAGGAATTGATGGACTACCAACTGAAGTGTTTTAACAAACAGATGTAGCTCTGGACATGCTCACAAGTCTATGCCAAGAAATTTGGAAGACAGCTACCTAGCCAAGTCACTGGAAGAGAACCATATTTGTTCTATTCCCAAAAAATGAGATGATTCAACAGAGTGAAGAAATTATGAAAAATATTATTAATATTATCTGCAAGTAAAATCTTGATGAAGATGATATTAAAATGACTGGAACAGTACATCAACAAGGAACTGCCAGAAATTCAAGATGGATTCAAAAGAGGTATTGGAAAGAGGAATATCACTACTGATGTCTGACAGAACTTGACTGAAAGTAAATAACACTAGAAAGTTATTTACTTGTGTTTTATTGCCTGTATAAAGGCATGTGACTGTGGATTTTAACAAATCACAGACAACACTGAGATGAATGGGAATCTCATAACACTTAATTATATTCTTACAAAACCTATAGAATAGACCAAAAAGCATTGAACAGAACAAGGGAATACTGCATGGTTTAAAATCAGGAAAGATGTGTGTAAAGGGTATATCCTTTCTCCATACCTATTCAATCTGTATGCTGAGTAAATAAACCCAGAAACTGGACTATATAAAGAAGAATTTGGTATCAGGATTGAAAGAGGATTCAACAACCTTTGCCACACACATGACACAACCTTGCTTAAACAAAGTGAAGAAAACTTGAAGCATTTACAGAAGATGATCAGCCTTCAATGTGGACTATGTCTTAACACCAAGAAAATAATAATCCTCACCATTGGACTAATAAACACCATGGTATTATTGTTGTTGTTATGTGCCATTGCATTGACTACAATTAACAGCAACTCTATGCACAGTATCTCCGAACTCTACTCGATCCTGAGTCAATCTCACTGTCTCTGATAGACCTACTCCCAATACCCCATTTCTATGTCAATCCATCTCCTCTGGGGTCTTCCTCTCCTGTACTGTCCCTCCACCCTTCCAAGCATATCCTTCTCCAAGAACTGGTCCCTCTTAACAACATGCCCAAAGTGTGGAAACAGAGCCTCAAAATTCTAGCTTTCAAGGGACAGCCTTGTTTCAAGCTCTCCAACACCTGTTTGTTCTCTTGGCAGTCCATGGTGTGTTCAATATTCTTCTCCAGCACCACAACTCAAAGGCATCATTTCTTCTGTCATTTCACTGTCCAGCTCTCTGATGTATAGCAAGTAACTATGAAGATCATTGCCTGGATCAGGCACATTTTTTAAGGGAAATGATGATTACATTTATTGTTTTTTGTTGGTTTTTTTATTTTATTTTTGTGTGTGTGTACCATCAAATCAGATCTGACTGGTACAGGAGGAGATTGCCCCTCCTTCCCCGGCAAAGCATCTGGTGGATTCGAACTGTGCGCCTCTGGGATTGTAGTTGCAGCTCCTTGCCACTAGGCCACCAGCGCTCCCCACATTTATTGTTTTAAAAAATTTTCATGAAAAATCCTCACAGAATTATCAAGAAAATGTTTTAAGTTGGTGTAAATGGGACAAAAGCTTAAGGAACATGCACTAAATTGTTATTACTCTAGGTCTTTGTGTATTTACACCAGAAAACAATGTTGAAGTTACCAGATCAAATTAAGTATGACTGGAAGTATGAAATTTTGTTTATATAAAATTTCAATACTCAGATGTTTTTCTATTTTAGTAGTTGTAGAAGATCAGGCACATCTTAGTTTCTAGACTGACACTGTTGCTCTTCGGCACTCTGGAGTGGTCCGTGACAGCAGATTTTCCTAAAGCAATTCATCTTTTGACTCTTGACTGCTGGCACCAAGAGTGTTGATTGTGGAACCCAGCAAGCGGAAATTGTTAACATTCTCAGTGTCCTCTCCATCTATGATGGTGCTGCCAATTGGCTCAGTGGTTAAGAATCTTCATTTTCTTGTTGTTGAGCTTCAATCCATATTGCAGACTACAGTACTTGAGCCTTTGCAGCAAATGCGTCAGGCCCTCCTCAGTTTCAACAAGCAAGGTTGTATCATCTGCACAATGGAAGTTGTTGACGAATCTTCCTTCAATCCTGATGCCACAACCCTACTCATAAAGTCCAGCCTCTAGAATGATCTGTTCTATATGACAGATGGAGAAAAGACTGAAGCTGCCAATAATTTTACTTTACTTGAATCCACAATTAACACCAATAGTAGTGGCAGTCAATAAATCAAAAGATGTGACATAATGGGGAAAAATATCTTCTATCAAAGACCTTTATAAAGTTTTAAAGAGTAAGTATGTCAGTTTAAAAACTAAGGCATGTCAGGGGAGCTCTGGTGGCCTAGTGGCAAGAAGCTACACTGCAATCCCAGAGGCGCATGGTTCGAATCCACCAGATAGATGCTCTGCCGGGAAAGGAGGGACAATCTCCTCCTGTACCAGTCAGATCTGATCTGACGGTACACAGACACGGACACACACAAAATAACAATTTAAAAAAAAAACCTAAGGCATGTCTAATGCAAGTCATGGTATTTTCAATTGTTTCATATATTTCTGAAAGCTGGACAATGGGTTTGACTTAAGATGTTGGCAAAACATATTGATTATGCCATAGACTGCCAAAAGAATAAACACACTTGTCTTAAAGGAAGTGCATGTTTTCAGGAGAAGTCAGTCCTTAGATAAACATATTATTCTGGGAAAGACAAAGTGCTAGTGAAAGAGAAGAAGCCCCTCAACACGACAGATTGACAATAGTGACTCTAACAATGGACTTGAGTGTGGTGGAGAACATGAGGACGTTAAAGGATAGGGCAAGGTTCTGATCTATTGTTCATAAGGTCACTATGAGCTGTAGAAGGCACCTACAACAACAATGGAATATTTAAGGATGAAATAATATGATGTTTGTGGTTGGTTCAAAATAATAGCACAGGTTGAGTATAGACAGAAAAGGACTAGGTGATGAGTAATGAGAGTTCATTATTTTGTACTATCCCTGTGACTATTCCAAATTATTTATAGTAAGAAAAGGGTAGGTTCTGGTAGATTTCAAAAAATTGAAAAAATACGGATAATTGTTAAATTTGGGTGATTCTACTTCTGTGCTGAAAATTTCTACACGGTTTAAAATCAGGAAGGATGTTTGTAAAGGTTATATGCTTTTCCTTCATTCTCACATTGGAAAATTTCTCATATTTCCAATATGAGAATGAAAGGAGTATCTTCTGTTAGTTATGTTTGACAGTCTACTTATTCTATAAATTAGGACCCTATATAGTCACCCTCCCTTTTTCTGCAGTTGTATACTCAGTTTTGCCAACATCACTTTTTAGAGACTATGATTTTTGTTTAATGGATTTCAGACTACTAAAACAGAGCCTCAAAATCCTAGCTTTCATGGGGCAGCCTGGTTTCACTTTCTTCAACATCTATCTGTTTGTTCTCTTGGCAGTCCATGGTGTGTTCAATACTCTTCTCCAGAATCACAACTAAGTTATCTAAAATGAGTCCTTGATATATTAGTATATTGAAAAGACAGCTTCTCAGGGGACTGCTGTCTGGGTGGGGCTTCCAACAGGAGGGTTGGGAGGACAAGAATAGGGCCTGAGAGAAGTCAGTCTGAGGGAGGACTAGAGGAGGGTGAGGTAAAGAAAGTTCCCCCTCCTGGGAGAGGAGGGAAGGCAACCTCAGCCAACCTGAGTTGCTATAAAGCAATTCTAATCCAGATCCCACATCATTCTTTAGAGATAGAAAAACTAATCATCAACTTTATATAGAAAAGAAAGAGATCCCAGATAAGCAAAGCACAACTAAAGAAGGAGAACAAAGCAAGAAGTCTCACATTTCCCAATTTCAAAACCTACTATAAAATCAGGGTAGTAAAAAAACAAAACAAAAAACAACAAAAAAAGCCCAGGGTAGTCAAAACAGCTGAGAACTGGTACAACAGACACATGGGCCAGTGGAACAGAGCTGCAAACCTAGAACTAAATCTATCCACCTATGGACACAGCTGTTAATTGAATCAAGTCTGAAATCCATTAAACGAGGATCACAGTCTCTAACAAGTGGTGTGGGCAAAACTGAGTATACAACTGCAGAAAACTGAAGCAGGCTCCTTATTTCACATCACAAAAACTAGGTGGATCAAAGGCTTAGATATGCAGTATTTCCTTGCTCTGCTCTGACGACTGCCTCTTGGTCCAAGTATAGGTTTCGCATTAGCACAATCAAGTGTTCTGGGATTCCCATTCTTCTCAGAGTCAGCCACAGTTTATTATGACCCACACAAACACCTTTGCATAATCAATGAAACACAGATATATATTCCTCTGGTACCCCCTGCCTTCAGCTAAGATCCATCTAACATTAGCTACAATATTCCTAGTACCACCACACCTTCTTTTTTTTTCTATAATTATATTTTATTAATTTTAATAAACATTTACAGAGATTTTGGGTTTCCATTCATTCATTGTTGCACTATTCTCTCTACCCTCCTCCCAGTTTGTTCTTGTCCAAATGCCACAGTGCTTGTCAAAGCCAGTTCTGATTAATCTTCTTTGTCTGTGTCCTTTGCCATTCCCTATCACTCCTCCCTGAGAGAGACTTCACCCTGAGTCATAATGAAAAGGGGACGGCGTATTCTCTTAGCTACTTCCTGCTGAAAAGGGACGCTGTGGGTTTCAGGGTGAAGATCTTCTCTCACTACTCTAAAGGGCCCCTTTGGCAGTAGGAAACACATAGACTATTATGGAGATTGATTTTGGAATTTAGATGCACTCTTATTGATTGTGCTTGGCCGTACATGTTCATATCCTTGAAGATGTATCATGGGACCACCACACCTTCTAAACCCAGCCTGGACTTCTGGCAGTTCTCTGCTGATGTGCTGTTTCAGTTGTTTTTAGATAATCTTCAGTAGAATCTTGCTTGCATGTGAAATCAATTATATTGTTTTATAGCTTACAGACTCTGTTGGGTCACCCTTACTCTGAATGGGAACAAATATAGATCTCTTCTAGTCAGCTGGCCAAGTGGTTGTTCTCCAGATTTCTTGACACAACTTGGTGAGCACGTCCAGAGCAGCATCTGTTAGGTGAAATATGTAAGTTGGTATACCATCTATTCCTGGGGCCTTATTTTTTGCTATTTTCTTCAAATCAGCTTGAACTTCTTCCTTCATCACTATAGGCTCTTGCTCATATGTTGTTTCATGAAATTCTTCTCTGTCTGCCAAGTCCTTTCGATACAGTGACTCAGTATATTTTCTCCATCTTCTTTTAATACTTTCTGGGTCACTTAATATTCTGCCTAAAGCATCCTTGATTATAGCAACTTGAGGTTTGAATTTGTTCTTCAGTTCCTTGAGCTTAAGAAATTCTGAGCGAGTTTGGCCCTTTTGATTTTCCGACTCCAGTTCCTTGCACATTTCATTGTAATATTTTACTTTGTCATTTTGTGCTAGTTTACACACAGAAAGAAAGATTCTTTGATGATTTCTAATAATGGAAGGATAATGGAGGGTAAATTACTAACTAGAGTAGACACATATTAACTAGGGCAAAGGGGAAGGCAATATTTAATCAGGGCAGCATAACACAACCAAGGCAAAGAAAGACAATAGGAGGTAAAAGACAACAAAGGTAAATACCATTATATACACAATTTCACAAGAATAGTAGTAACAAATAATATCTATGACTAGATACACAGGAAGACATGCAAATAGTAAGAGATGATGAATGGGTGGACTACACGTATACATACATTTGTTGTTGTTGTTGTTGTTGTGTACAACCCGTAGCTGATCCTCCAGAGGGTTTTCAGAGGTAATTCATTGCACAGAAGGAGACTATCCATCCTTTTCCCATGGAGCAGCTGGTGGATTTGAACCTTGTTCCTTTGGGATTGCAGTGCAGTTTCTTGGTACTAGGCCACCAGAGGTCCCTATACATTTAGCAAAGGCCTTTTCTACATATTTGTATGAGCTGAAAATATATCCAAGGATGTAATAGAGCATCTATGGGGCAAAATTCTAAAAATGTTTTAGCCATAACCAAAATTCCGAGAGAATGAGTGTCAATGGGCTAGGGAACTTAGGACCACAGTCTCAGGGGACAGACATCTAGATCAACCGACATAACACATTTCACAGATACAATGCTCTGCATCCTACTTGAGTGACTGGGGTAATTAAAAGCTATGAGCAGCCATCTGAGATGCAACTATTAAGTCTCAACCCATCCAAAGCAAAGAAGAGTGAAGACAATCAATGACTCAAGGAAACCTTCAGTCAGAAGGACTTACAGGACACCTGAACCACCGCCTCCACTACCCTGAAGCCAGAATTAGGTGGTAGCAGCTCCTACCACCCCACTACTCAGGTCAAGATCACAGGAGAAAGTCCTGGGTGAAGAGGAAGGGAGAAAAAAATCATAGGAATATCAGATTAATTTCTGACAGAAATTGGTTAGAATCCCTGAAATTGTGGCCTTAAGACACCCTTCAAATGAACCTACCCTCAAGATCAAATAATATATGGTTTTATAGAGTAAATAAAAGTGTCAAGGAGAAATTCACTTCCCAGTACAAACAACTATCAGGGACCAAAGGGGCAGTGTTTACCCCAAAATAAAGCTCAGAGGCAAGTAGAGGCAGGAAAAAAACAATTAATGGAAACAAGGACTCAAGGAGAAAATGGGAAGAATATGGTCACACTGAGGGGAATGCAACTACCCTAACAAAATTGTTGAATGAAAACTAATCTGCTCAGTAAACTTTCACCCAAACTATCAGAAAAAAAGTCTAAAAATAAATTAAAGGCAGCACCCTGTATCCATGACCTGCTTACCAAGAGGGCACATAGTGAAGGCGGCAGAGGATACAAGTGAGGAGATTTGGGTTTTATTCTCAGCTAAGCTCCTTAATAATTGTTCCTTTAAAAGGACAAATACTGCATAGTGCCACTGTTGTAGAATGGAACTGACATCAGGGTTGGGGTGAGACTGAGAAAAGTTGGATAAATTATGTAGACTGCATTGAAACAGATGAGAGAGAGAACAGTTTAAAAGCGATATATGGTTGGGTATTATGGTTATGACAAGAGTCCAGAATGAAGGTTGCATAGTGGAGTGTACTCAGGGCGGGGATGGTGAGAACTGTATACCAATGAAGGAATTTACTTTTCAAAGAGAAGGGCGAACTGGGGTGAGGGTGGGGGCAGGGAGAAAAATGCAACAATGAATGAATGGAAATCCAAAAATCTCTGTAAATGTTCATTAAAATGAATAAAATTTTAAAAATAATTGTTCCCTGATTCTCAGAAAGTTCCCAGCCTCTCTGGACCTCAGACTTTTTATATCCGCAAAATGGGAATAACAGTCACTGCTGTCTAGCTTCTTCCCATGTTCCTCTGAGAATTAAGTGAGAGAAATAAAAATGCACTGTAATTCGTGACTATGCAAAGGCATTTGACTGTGTGGATCACAACAAATTGTGGCTAACTTTGAGAAGAGTGGGAATCCCAGCTTGATTGTCCTCATATGAACCTATACTGGGACCAGGAAGCAGTGGTCAGAGCAGGGCAAGGGAACACTTCATGGTTCAAAATCAGGAAAGGAGTGTGTCAACAATGCACTCCGTCTCCTTACCTTCTTAATCTATATGCAGAACAGATAATTCATGAGGCTGGATAGACTTTATGAGGAGGAATATGGCATCAGATTTGGAGGAAGACTGATCAACAACCTGTGTTATGCAGATGATATAAGCTTGCTCGCAGAAACTGAGGAGGATCTGAAGCATAGACTGCAGTCTTCAACATGGATTGAAGCTCAACATCAAGACAAAGATTCTCACCTCTGGGCCGATTGGCAGCACCATGATAGATTGAGGTTCTTTACAATTTCAGCTTGCTCAGGTCCACAATTAACATTCTTGGCACCAGTAGTCGAGAAATCAAATGAGGAACTGCTCTGGGGAAAACTACTGTCAGGGACCTCTCAAAAGTGCTGAAGAGCAATGATATCAGTAGGAATCTAAGGTTTACCTGATTCAGACCATGGTCTTCACAATTACTTGCTATGCATCAGAGAGCTGGACAATGACCAAAGATGAAAGAAGAATTGATGCCTTTGAGTTGTGCTGTTGGAGAAGAGTTTTGAACATATCATGGATTCCCAAGAGAACAAACAGGTTTATCTTAGAGAGGGTTAGACCAGCTGTTCCTTGGAGGCAAGGATTTGAAACTCCATCTCACATACTTTGGACATGTGGCTAGGAAGGACTGGTCCCTGGGGAAGGACATCATGATTAGAAAGGTGGAGGGACAGTGCAGGAAAGGAAGACCCTGGATGAGATGGATTGACACAGTAACTGGGGTAGTGAGGGTAGCTGTGTTGAAGATAGTGAGACTGGCTCAGGACAGAGCAGAGTTCAAAGCTGCTGTATGTAGGGTCGCTAGTAAGAAACTGCACTGCAATCCTGAAGGCCTGTAGTTCAAATCCACCAGCTGCTCCATGAAAGAAGGATGAGCAATCTCCTCCTGTGTGATTAACAACCTCTGAAGCCTGCTGGAGGGTCAGATATGGGTTGGCTCCAACTTGATGGTACTCAACAACAACATGAGTTACAGATGACTTGATGGCACATAACAACAACAGTTGAGGCAAATGTGAGCTGCCCATCATGCCCTTACTTTGTTTTTTCTTGCCTATCTGCCCTACCAACAAGAACCAGAGAAAGGCAGAACTAGCCCAGGAGAGCCCTTCTTGGGTGGTCAGTAGTGGAAGGAAAAGGGTAGGGCCAAGAAGTATTTGTTAGCATCCCACCTACGGTGCAGTCCAGCTCCACTCCCTCTCCTGAGGTTGCAACATGGGGCAAATTTCCACTCAGTGGTCCCAGCCATGTGACAGTGGAGAATTGACTCATAGGGTTTTCTTGGCTGTGATCGTTAGAGGAGATCCCTAGGTCTTTCTCCCACAGAGTAGCTGGGCGGGTTCAGATCACTAATCTCTTAGTTGGCAGACAAGCAATTAACCATCGTGCCTCCAGGGCTCCTTACCTGATTCTTAACAACTTGAAACCCTGCCCAACCCCGTACCATCCTCACAGTCTCCACTGTATTTAAGGCCATTGTTGCAGTCACTGTGTCAGTTGATCCTGCTGAATTTTCCTCCCTTCTGCTGACCTACTTTCCCAGGCTCTCAAAATCAGCAAACTTGGGCCTCTCCAGCCTATTGGGGCACACTTAGTTGGTCTAGGTGGAGGCTCTGGTGGCTTAGTGGTAATGAGTTGTGCTGCCAATGCAAAGGCCCTCAGTTCAAATCCACCAGTTGCTCTGCAGGAGCAAGATGGGCAATCTCCTCCCATGCAATTAAATGCCTCTCTGAAATGTAACAACAACAAGGAAAATAATTAGGAGCACGGTCACATACACCAAGCCCTGTGTAGACTCCAGTGATAGAGAGATGTCAGGCCCAGACTCTGACCTTGAGGTGCTCACAGCCCCGTGGGGAAAAAGGATGTACTTGCTAAGGTTGAAGAGGCCTTGTGAGCCTAGGGCAAGGACGAGCTTATGGGAGTACAAATGAGGGGCACCCATTTCAGCCCAAGATGCTTTCCTGGTGCCTCAAAAAATTAGGAGACATTGGTCAAGCAAACAAAACCAGGAGGATGTAAACAGTTCGAGAGGTGCCTCGGCAAGGTCCCCAGTGTGGGAGCACCCAGTACGCTAGGAAACAGGCAGGCATTTACTAGAACAAGCACACAGGGGGGCAACAGGGAAGTGGTGAGCAGTGAGGCCTCAGGGCTGAAAGGGCCCCATCTGGCAGGCTGGAGATCATGCTAATAATAACTCAAGCTGAGTAGATGCTCCTATATCACAGTCACATGGCAGGCTTTTTCACATAGTTCGTATTATTTCATAGCATTCTTTCAATAACCTCAGGTTTTACAGATGAGGAAAGTGAGGCCCAGGGAAGGAAAGGCAGTTGTCCAAATTCACAAAACTAGTGAGTGTTGGAAGCTGAAGTCAAACCCAGACAGTCCTGCTCCAGAACCCAGGCATTTAAAACAAGCCTCTAGGTCTTCTTTTATTTCTTTAACTCCTGAAAGTGATAGGGAAGCCCTGAAGGGTTCTGAGCAAGAAAGAAGTGATATAATCAACTCAGATGGCAGAAAGACTGGCACAGCTTCTTCCCTACTGGGCACAAAGGCCTTGCTCCTCAGACCAGGCACAAAGGGGTGACTGGTGAGAGCAGCCTAGACCTAGCCCAAAGCAGATCCCTGACAGGAAGGCCTTTGATCCCAAGCTTCTAGAATGAATCTACTTATTAACATGAATTCAACCACCGCTTCACTTACTGAGTCCAGGTTTGGGGGCAGACAGTGCACGCTCATTACCTCATTTAATCTTCCCAGCAACCCTGTGAGGTAGTCATTATCCTCTCCTTCTGACAGATGAAGAAACTCGGGCCAAGGGAAGCTGAGCAACTTGCTCAAGGTCACACAGGTAGCGACAAGCGTGGAGCCATGTTTGGCCAGAGCCTGCTCTTAATGTTATTGTTTTTGTGTACCATCGAGTTGGAACCAACCCATAGCTGGCCCTCCGGCAGGTTTTCAGAAGCAGTTAATTGCACAGGAGGAGACTGCCATCCTTCTCCCGTGGACCAGATGGTGAATGGGAACCACATGCCTTTGGGATTACAATGTAGTTTCTTGCCACTAGGCCACCAGAGCTCCTTCATACACTATCAAAAACCATGAAGTAAATCTCACCTCTCAGAGCTTCAGTTACCTTCTTAAGGACTGCTGTGAAGGTTACACAAAGTCACTTCCTCGGTTTTTTATAGGTTATCAGGCATCTTGAGAAGGGATGTAGAAAATATTTTAGAGAAAGATACGGCACGAGGCCGAGAACCCTGGGCTGGGAAGCGGTGGTGGAAGCCTGAATTGTAGACCTAGCTCTGCCATCAGCCAGTCACCTTCCTCTGGTGCCTCAGTTCCCTCACCTGAATAACTCAGAGTTGAAGGACTTGAGTCCTATACTGCTTTCAGATCAACGTTCTGGGACTCCAGAGAGAAAGTTATTCACACGGTGCAAGGCTGTTCCAAACCAGCTGCCTGCTTGTCTGCAAACGAGCAGGAGCCAAATCTCCAAATGGTTTTCATCTGGAGAACCCCCTCCTTCAGCAACGGACAGTCAGTGCAGGGGGGCGTCAGAAAGGGGGAGCCGGAGGAGAGCAGGGCTGCCCCTCAGCCAGGCCCATGTAGAGGTAGGTCCGCCTTCCACCAGCCCTGGCCCCAGCCCAGGTGTGAGCTTGCCCAGTCTCCTCCTTTCCTCCCGCCCCTCCTCTGGAATGAAGTTGGGCGGGGAAGTGGAAGGCTCCAGCCAGCTCTGGCGTTTATTATTTCAGGATTCCTCGGCCTCTCACTGTTTTCCTTCCTGCACCCCTCTGTCAGGCCTCCACAGATGTCTCCCCAGCAGGGCGCCATCCAGCCTCACCAGCTCAGCTGCCCCTTTCAGAGTGGGAAGGAACAGGGAGGAAGGCTACAGGAAGGGGGCCACGCCCTCGATGTGCGCAGGGGACTCACTCTGCAGTCCTTGTCTCCTGGCTGAGATTCTTCTTGGGAGACTTTTGGGCAGCAGTGAGCTCAGATAGCAAGAACTGTGTTGGCTGGACCGACTGCTATTTCTCACCAAAACCCTGGACCAAACCCCGGATTCCACTGCACCCTGGAGAGAGCCTCGCCTGCACTTTCAGACAGAACAAGGAAGGATTCGGTGTCTCCACCCTCTTGAGTTCGCTTGCTGGCCTAGTCAAGTTCTTGCCTCCCTGTTGGCCTTGATATCCATCAATAATCAACACCAACCAGCCCTACCAAACTTTGCAATTTCCTCAGTGTGCTAGACAGCCCCCTCAACCTAGAGTCTTTCTTCCATTCTACCTCATGTTTACTGACTCTCCATCACAAAAGAACTGACCCCTCCTGCCTTGATACCACTCTGTGCCCACCACTGCCTTTGTAAGAGAACATAAGGCCCTTTACCAAGTGCTTGCAGGGCTGAAAGAAGGACAGGGGCTGTCTCATTCATCTAGCATGGGGCTCAGCAACAGGTTTGTAGGATGAATGAATGCAAACAAGACTCCATATGACGACAGAAAAGGGGAGCAGGCAGTGTGAGCTCAGGCTCTCACATCACATCTTCCTAAAGTCCAAATTATGGCCCCAGTACTCTGAGATAAGGGAGCTCTTGTGGTGTAGTTTTCAGGGAGTTGTGCTGCTAACCCAAAGGCCATGACTCTCAAGTGGCTCAAAAGCCACTCAATCTCCAAAAACCTTCAAATGCTAGAGAGTTTTGACTCTTAGCCATGTGAGGTGGGGTAAATGACTTAGCCTCTCTGGACCTCTGTTTCCTCATCTCTCAAACAGAGATAATAACAGTACCTGGTCCAACAGTCAAGCATTTGGCTGCTAACCGAAAGAAAAGTTTGTGGCTTGAACTGGGATAAGGACACAGTGATCTGCTACCATGAAGACTGCAGCCCAGAACACTGTCCCTTTGTGGAAGTTCTACTCTTTCATATGGGGTTGGAACTGATTTGACATAATAAACAGCACCACAACAATGCAGGCAAACAAATTAATGATCTGGAAGATGGCACAGGACCAGGCAATGTTTTGTTCTGTTATACGTAAGGTTACCAGATGCCCACTGACCACAAATATCTCAAAGGAGTGTGTGAAGACTGAATGTGGTTAGGAGTGTAAACACCTAGCCCAGTGCATGACATATAGCAAGAGCTCTCAGGTAACTATCCTGACCAGCAGACACCTTTTTTGTACTATAAGGTACCCAAGGGACTGAAGGGAAAATAAGGATTCTGGGCTTCACTTTAGATTTGTCAAGTCAGAGTTGGGGACATTATACATGCTGTTGTTGTTGTTATGTGCCATCGAGTCACTTGTGACTCACAGCAACTCTATGTACAACAGCTCTGAAACCTGCTCTATCCTGTGCCAACCTTATTGTCTCTGACACACCTATCCTCATTATCCTAGTCACTGCATCAATGCTCTCATCAAGGGTCTTCCTCTCTTGTGCTGTCCGTCCACCCTTCCAAGTATAATGTCTCTCTCTAAGGACTGGTCCCTCCTTACACCATGAAGCCTCAGAATCTTTGTCTTGAAGGGGCAGCCTGGTTTCACCCTCTCTAGGACGAACCTGTTTGCTCTCCTGCAGTCCATGGTATATTCAATACTCTTCTCCAGCACCACAGCTCAAAAGCATCTATTATCTTTCTATCATCCCTAGTAATTTTCCAGCTTTCTGATGCACAGCAAGTAACTGTGAAGACTGTGGCCTGGATTAGGTACACTTCAGTCTCCAGACAGACATCGTTGTTTTTCAGTACTCAGGAGAGGTCCCTGACAGCAGATTTTCCCAATGCAATTTGATTTCCTGGATGCTGGTACCTAGTGCTAATTGTGGAGCCAAGTCAACTAAAGCTGTTAACAATCTCAATCTCTTCACCATCCAAGATGCTGCCAATCTGCCCAGTGGTAAGAATCTTTATTTTCTTGATGTTGAGCTTTAATCCATATTAAAGGCTGTAGTCCTTGACTTTCTGCAGCAAGCATTTCAGGTCCTTCTCAGTTCAGCAAGCAGGGTTGTGTCATGAGTAGTTAAGCATAGGTCTGGGCCAAACCATCCAAGTTCCAAATCCCAACTTGGCCACTTACTGCTAAAAAAACTTAATTGCCATCAAGTTGGAAATGACTCATACCTGAATCTCCATTGAGTTTCTGAGGCTATAAATCGCAAGGGAGGAGACTGACCATCTTTCTCCCGTGGAATCAAACTGCCAGAGAGATGTGTGTGGCCTTTGGGTCAGCAGAACAACTCCCTAAGGACTAGGCCACCAGAGGTTCCTATTGGTAGTAGAATTTTCAGAATTTGTTGTTAGGTGCCATCAAGTTGAGTATGACTCATAGCAACCCTATGAACAGAAGATCTGAACTCTGTTCTGTCCTGCACCATCCTTATACTTCCTGACACACAAGAGCTCATTGCAGCAGTCGCCATGTCAATCCACCTGGTTGGGGGTCTTTTTCTCCTTCTCTGACCCTCCACCCTTCCCAGCATCATGTCCCTCTCTAAGGAATAGCCCCTCCTATCAACATGCCCAAAGTATGTGAAGTGAAGCCTCATCATTCTTGCCTCCAAAGAGCACACCAACTGCAGGTTGTCTAAGACATTAGCAAAACTAAATACAAGGCACTGAGTTAAATCTGAAGTTCAGATAACCAATGGATAATTTTTCTTCCTTAGTGTTAAGTATGTCTCAAATGTTCCATGGTGTCTTGCTTTTTTTAAATTGATATTTTAATATAAATTTATAGAGGTTTCTTGTTTTTTTTAAATTGCATTATTTGGTAGCTCTGTTTCACAAGTATTTTACCATCTGTGCCTTAGTTTCCTTATCTGAGAATGACATGAGTTAATATACGGAAACTGAAGAGCAACCATGTCAGTCTGGAAACTAAGATGCACCTGATACAGGCCATGGTCTTTATAATCACTTGCATCAGAGAGCTAGACAATGACTAGGGATGATAGAAGAATTGATGCCTTTGAGCTTTGGTGCTGGAGAAGAGTACTGAATATACCATGGACTGCTAAGACAACAAACATTTCCATCTTGGAGAAGGTGAAACCAGGCTGCTCCTTGGAGGCAAGGATTCTGAAGCATCATCTGACATACTTTGCACATGTTGCAAGGAGTGACCAGTCCTTTGAGAGGGACATGATGCTTGGGAGAGGGAGGGACAGCGCAAGAGAGGAAGACCCTCAGTGAGATGGATTGATTCAGTGACTGGGGTAATGAGGTAGGTGTGTTGGAGACAGCACAATTGGCACAGGATAGAGCAGGTTTTAGGGCTGTTGTACATAGGGTCACTGTGAGTCGCAGGTGACTTGACAGCACATAAAAACAACTACAAGCTTATAACAGTGCCTTATGGTCTATTTAAAAATACCACATTGCCACTGAGTTGATTCTAACTCAGCAACATTCCATCCGGTTTCTGAGACCATAAACTTTAATGGAGGGAGATCGGCCATCTCTCTCACTTGGAGCTGTTGGTAGATTTGAACAGCTGGAGATACGTAGCTATTTGTTAGCAGAGAAACATCACCAGAGCTCCCAGCTCCCAATGCTCTTTGTCTGTTAGTCCTATTTTTACTACTTTTAAAGCAACATTGATGAACTTTGAATATACTAGGTTGAGTGAAAGAAGCCAGAAAAAAGGTCACATGTAAGATGATTCCAATTATTTGAAACATCTCAACTAGTTAAATCAATAAATACAGACAGAAAGTAGATCAGAGGTTGACACAGGCTAGGGGAAGGAAGTGGGAAAATACTGGCTAACAGGTATCATGTTTCTTTTTAGAATGATGGGAATGTTCTGGAAATAGATAATGGTGATAACTGCACATTGTTCTGAGCTGTGTACTTCAAAATGGTTAAAATAGTGACTTTTATGCTCTGTGAATTTTATCATTAAAAAAATATCTTGTTGCATAGTGGACTGTACTTGGGGCGGTGGGAGGGGTGCGGGGGGATTGTGTACCAGGAAGAGAGTGTTTATTTTACTTTTCAAAGAGAGGAGCGAACTGGGGGGGGGGGGAGGGCTCAGTGGGGAGAGAAGTGCAGCAATGAATGAATGGAAATTTTTTTAAAAAATCCTTTTAAAAGCAATCCAAGTAATATACCTACCAACCAGATTGCAAGGTAAGTGCAGGCATTCAACAAATATTTGATAAAGACATGAAAGAAAGGACATGAACAAAGCACAGAGCTTGAGGAAAAGTCTGCCTTGTCCACATCAGGCTTCGTTGCTAATGCCTGGACACCTCCAAAGTACACAAGACCTCTCTTATCACACTGGCTGCCTGGATGACACAATTTTAGCATTCACTGGTAGTAAGTGCTTGTAAAAAGAGCAAGAGCCACATGGGGCAGCCATATCTGACCTCTACCAACTTCACAAAAGGGAACTGTCCCTGTCAACAATATCAACAACACAAAACCAATTCTCATGTGGTAAGATATGTCTCTCATATCTGCTGGCAGGTGCCTCAGCCATGAGCCTCGTGCTTTAGGCTAGTTCTACAAATTTCTCAATCCTGCCAATATTGGCTCTCCCCCGCCACAGTCCTCCAACAAACTTATACACTGTTCCCTTGCTCTGTTCAGATAACAGCTTCTTGGTCTAGATATAGATTTCATAGAAGCATAATTAAGTATCCTGGCATTCCTATTCTCAATGTTAGCCAGAGTTTGCTATTATTCATTTGGCCTTTGGATAGTCAATAAAATACAGACATTTTTCTGATATTATCTGCTTTCAGCCAAAATCCACCTGACATCATAATGATATGCCTGGTGCTATGGCCTCTTCTAAATCCGGCTTGACCCTCTGACAGTTTTCTATGTATTGTTTTAGTCATTTTTTTTCCTCAGCAATAATTTGCATGCAAGTGATACTAATTTCCACATTCTGTTGGATAACCTTTCTTGGGAACAGGAACAAATATGGATCTTTTCCAGTCAGTTGGTCAGGTAGCTGTCTTTCAAATTGCCTGGCATAGCCTTGTGAGCATGTCCAGAGCTGCCTATATTAGTTGAAACATATCAACTGGTATTCCTTTAATTCCTGAGGCCTTATTTTTGCCAATGCCTTCAATGCAGCTCGAACTTCTTTTCTCATCACCAAATATTTCAGTGTTGGCCAATTCTTTTTGGTTCTACGATTCTGTGTATTCCCTCCTTCAATCTTTTTTTTATGCTTGCTGGATCATTCTTTTTGGTACTGTGATTCTGTGTACTCCCTCCCTCCATCTTTTTTTGATGCTTGCTGGATCATTCAAGATTTTCCCCATAGCATCTCTAAGTACTGCAACTCAAGGCTTGAATTGGGGGGGGGGGGGTGTTTCTTCTTTTTTCTTTTTTATGTGCCAACAAATTAGATCTGACTGGCACAGGGGGAGATTGCCCCTCCTTCTACAGCAGAATGAATTTTTTTTTTCGTTCTTTTAACTTGAGAAATGCCGAGCAGGTTCTTCCCTTTTTATCTCCAGCTCTAGGTCTCTGCACATTCCATTATAATACTTTTTTTTTACTTCTCAAGCTAGCCTTTGAAATCTCCTGCTTATCTCTTTTACTTCAGCATTTCTCCTTTTCTTTTCGGCTTCTCATCGTTCTTGGATAATTTTCAGAATCTGTTCTGATATCCATTTTGGTCTTTTTTTCCTCTTCAGTCTTTTGCTCTTTTCATGGATGGTATTTCTCATGTCATCCCCCAACTCATCTGGTCTTTGATCATTAGTTTTCAATGCCTCAAATCTATTCTTGAGGTTAATTTTAAATTCAGATGGAATAGCTTCAATTTGGATTTGCACATGAGTAATGGATGACCTGTTACACAACACCTTTCCTGGTTTTAACTGCTGATACCAAGCTTCAACAATTCGTTCCACAGATGTTGTCAATCTGATTTCTGTAAAGTCTATTGGGTGGTGGTGTTGTTGTTCAGTGCCATCAAATTGAGTACGACTCATAGTAACCCTATAACAAAAGATCTGAAACCAGTCCTGTCCTGTGCCATCCTCACACTTCCTGACACACAGGAGCCTGTTGCAGCAGTCACTTTGTCAATCCACCTGGTTGAGGTTCTTCCTCTCATTCACCGACCCTCCACCCTTCCCAACATAATGTCCTTCTCCAAGGAATAGCACCTCTTAGCAATATGTCCAAAGTTAGTTGGGCAAAGCCTCATCATTCTTGTCTCCAAAGAGCACTCGGGCTGCATATTCTCTAAGACATATCTATTAATTTTCTTGGCTGTCCATGGGATGTTCAGTGCTCTTCTCCAATACCACCGCTCAAAGGCATCAATTCTTTTTCTGTCATCCTTATTCATTGTCCAGGTCTCAGATGCATATCTAGTAATCAGGAAAGACCATGGCCTGTATCAGATGCACTTGAGTCCTCAAACTTACATCACTACTCCTCAATAATTTGTAAAGGTCCCAGCTGCAGATTTTCCCACTGTAATGTGTCTCCTTGTTTCCTGACTGCTCGTAATAAGGGTGTTAATTGTGGATCCAAGTAAGATGAAGCTGTTGACAGTTTCAATCCCCTCTCCATCCATCATGATATGGCCAATTGGTCCAGTGGACTTTGTTTTCTTGATACTGAGACACAATCCATACTGAAGCCGGCATTCCTTAAGCCTATTAGGTGAAGTGGTCTTTGTTCCCTTGATATTGAGGCACAATCCATACCAAAGCCTGAATTCCTTAACCTATTAGGTGAAGTCCATGTAAATAGTTGCCATCTGTGTTTCTTTTATATAGATATACATATTTTTTTATTTTAATGAAAGTTTATAGAAAAGTTGGATTTTCATTCATTCACTGTTATCTGGGTTTCTTAAAGAAGATACTTATGATGAGCAGAATGCAATCACGCTAGACAAAGCTGGTTCCAATAACTAAGCCTACAGAGAGAACTTTGTAGCAACAACCTCTAGAGATTTTGAGGATCGAATTAAATTGAGAGAAAGCACTTTCCTTCTGCTCTGACCTGAAGCTTCAGTTTCTGCCACCAAATCTGCCCCTGTCACTCAGTGGCCAGAAACGGGAACAGTAGGTAAGTAGTGAGTATCAAGGATAGAAATTTGAAGAGATCAGGAGATTGGGCTTGCTGCTGGCATCTCCAGGAAGACGCTCTGCACTGGTGTGGTAAGGAGGCTCTTAGGGAGCCAGGTTCCAACCCCATGTTAGAAAACCCTCTTAGGCCCACATCTCTTTGGCTGCCATGTCTCTGCCCTGCTTTGCAGGGACAACTTCTCATCTGTTGCCTCTCACATCAGCCTGGGCTAGCGTAGAGGGGAAAGAGCACTAAAACTGTTCTTAAAGCAACCAAGACCTTCATGTTACCAAAACCAGGTTTGCGTATCATCTTATTCTTCCTCTGGTCATCTGGGCAGCACCTGAAAGTCAAACACTGCTTTGTTTTAGAAACGCCCCTCTCCTGGCTTGTGAAGTGCCATGCTCTCATGATTTCCCTCCTTTCTTGCTAGTAATTCTTTCTTTGTCCTATTCTCTTCTCTCTCAATCTCTTCTGCTGGCATCCCACAAAGCATGGGGCTGAATGCTACTGATCACTCTCCTTAGGTGATCTTAACCATCTTCACATCTTTAAATACCAACTAAAGCAACACACACAAATTAGGGTCATGGGCCATCTGCATGGGTATCTCCTGAGATGCCTGTTTATAAATGCAAGTCCTCAGACTCCGGCAACTTACTTTCAGGGATATTTGTAATTTTTTGCCAGACTGGCAACTGAAATTCCTTCCAACATTTGGAAAATTACTTGATATGTGAGTCTTAACAGAGCCTGCATCCTCCTGTAAGCTGAAGAGACCAAGTCTTGCTTTCCCAGCCTACCTTGCAGCTGGGGTACAGGCATAAGACCTAAGTTTGACCAATAAGAGGCCTCTGCATCAGGATCATGGAAAGTGGAAGATCCAGTAAATGTTAGTGTCAACACCACTGATGATGCCTAATATCCAGGACACAGGAGCAGTACAGCTGTGGTATACACTGCATGGATGTAGTGTTCTCACTACTAAAATGACTCTGTGTTATGATTTCGGCTGAGATTTTTTTTAAATTATTAAATTTTATTAATTTTAATGAACATTTACAGGGATTTTGGGTTTTCATTCCTTCATTGCTGCACCATTCTCTCTACCCTCCTCCCCAGTTTGTTCCTCTTCCCCCGCCATCCGAATGTCTGTTTTAATTGTCCTATTGCCACAGTGCTTGTCAAAGTCAGTTCTAATTAATCTCCTTTGTCAGTGTGTCCTTTGCCATTCCCTATCACTCCTCCCTGAGAGAGACTTCACCCTGATTCATAAGGAAAAGGGGATGGCGTATTCTCTTAGCTACTTCCTGCTGAAAAGGGACGCTGTGGGTTTCAGGGTGAAGATCTTCTCTCACTACTCTAAAGGGCCCCTTTGGCAGTAGGAAACACAGACTATTATGGAGATTGATTTTGGAATTTAGATGCACTGTTATTAATTGTGCTTAGCCGTACAATATCCTTGAAGATGTATCATGGGGGGGTTGCAACCTAGAAGACACAAATTTAACTAACAAGTTATAAGTACATGAGTCAAAAATTATGGAAAAGTAAAAGAAAAGATTCTTTCATTGTTTTACAAACCCTCCCCCAGGTCCCCTCCACCATGGAGCTATCGCTCTAGACTCCTGTGATGACAGAAATACCTAGTCACATATCTCTTTTAAACAGTTTTCTCCCTCCTCTGTTTCAGTGCAATATACATTATTGAACCCATCTTACTCATTCTCTCCCCAACCCCAAGGTTAGTCCCATTCTACAATAGTGGCATCATGTAATATTTGTCCTTTTGCGACTGGGATATTTCACTCAGCATAATGTTCTCCAGAGTCAACCATTTTGAATAATATTGCATGAGTTCCTTGTTTTTCAATGCAGCATAGTATTCCATTGTGCGAATATACCACAGCTTCTCTAGCCATTCGTTTGTTGATGGGTACTTAGGTTGTTTCCAAATCCTTGCTATTGTGAACAAAGCTGCAATAAACATGGGTGTGCATATATCTGCTTGGATGTCAGCTGTGGTCTCTTCAGGGTATATTCCCAGTAGTGGAATTGCTGGGTCAAATGGTATCTCTATTCGCAACTTTTTGAGAAAGCGCCATACTGCTTTCTACAGGGGTTGCACCATTTTACACTCCCACCAACAGTGAATCAGGGTTCCAGTTTCTCCACAACCTCGCCAGCATTTGTTGCTTGCTGTTCTGTTAAATTTTGCTATTTTGACTGGGGTGAGACGATATCTCATAGTTGTTTTAATTTGCATCTCTCTTAGGGCTAGGGATTTTGAGCATTTCTTCATGTACTTGTTAGCCATCTGAATGTCGTCTTCGGTGAAGTGCCTGTTCATATCCTGTGCCCATTTTTCTATTGGATTATTTACCTTTATCTTGTTGTGGTGCTCAAGTATTTCATAAATTCTGGATATACATCCCTTATCTGATATGTTATTACCGAATACTTTTTCCCAGTCAGTGGCTTCCCTTTTTACCCTGTTGGAGAAGTTTTTGGATGTGCATAGGGATTTGAGTCTTAGAAGATCCCATTCATCTATGTTATCTTCTCCTGGTTGTAGGTTTTCCAGGATACTGGGAAGACTGTTTATGTTGTGGATTAGGACTTCTAGTGTTGTTCCTAGCTTTTCTGTAATGAAGTTTATAGTCCTTGGTTTTAGTTCTAGGTCCATGATCCACCTTGAGTTGGTTTTTGTGTATAGAGTGAGGTGTGGGTCTTGCTTGAGTCTTTTGCAGATATTTTTCCAGTTTTTTGGCTGAGATTTTTGAACAGACTACTGTCCAGTCTCCCTTATTCCTATCTGGTTCTTCAGCTTTCAAAAAATTCTGTGAGCAAAATATTCCCTTTTGATAAATTCCTTTTCTGTGAAATCAGTTCAGGCTGGTTTCTTTTACTTAAAACAAGAACCCTAAGATACAACTAATAAACCATCCACTAAGAATGATGCCTGAGAGTCTGCATATTAACAAGCTTGTCAAGAGACTCTTATACAGATGCAAGTTTGAGATCTATCATATCAAAATGTTTTCTCCAAACCATTCCTTTCCTATTTCTAACTGCTTTCTTTACATCTCCACTTACATGTCTCAAAAGACCTATAAGATGCATACAAAGAAGTTCTTTACTTTTTCCTAAATCTATTCCGCTCCCAGATTTTCCTTCCCCATACATACATACAGCACCTTTTACCAGAAATTAGGAAGCCATTCTTTTTTAAAAAATTTATTTTATTTCATTATTTTTTGTGTGTACCGTGAAATCAGATCTGACTGGTACAGGAGGAGATTGTTCCTCCTTCTCCAGCAGAGCATTTGGTGGATTCGAACCGTGCATCTCTGAGAAGGAAGCCATTCTTGATCACATTTACACCACTAGCAACTTTTGATATGACTATTTATCAAATACTTCTAAAATCTTTCCCTTTCTCTCTTCCTCCTTTAAATACAACCCTATCCATACAATAATCATCACTTTCCTAAATAAGTGTAGTAGTCCCCTTGTTGGTCTCTTTCTTGGTTAGCTAGTGGGTTGCTTGACAGGAAGATAAAGAAAGGATTGTTTTAACAAACAGAAAGGTATTGTTTTAGTTTAGAAAGCTCAAAGTCAAAATTCAGGGCGCCAGCTGTAGGGAAAAGCTTTCTGTCAACTCCGGAGGAAGGTCTTTGTCTCCTCCAAACATGTGGAGGCCCTCGTCCCTTAGATATTTACATGTGTCTTGTCATCAATACTTCCCTGGGTCCAGGAGATTCTCAGTGCAGGGATCCCAAGTCCAAAGGGCACACCCTGCACCTGGGTCTTCTTTCTCGGTAGTAGTCGAGTCTCCCCTTCTCTACTTGATTCTTTCTTCTTTGATCTCTTACAAGATAAAAGGTGATGCAGATCATACCCTATGAAAACTCTCCCTACAGGTATCAGGGCTATGATGTGAGACTGTTCCATCCTACTCTGTCAGGTATCTTTACAATTGATTGGTTGGCCATATCGTGAAAAATTATTACATCATTTCCAAACCACTAAGAATCATGGCTCCACCAAGGAGACAGATTTGGGGGGACACATTCCAATCTACAGCATTCTACCTTTTGTCCCTCCCTTAAAATACATATCTTTGCCACATGCAAAACACTTTCATTCCAGAAATCTTAGATCAAGTCCAAATTCCATCCTAGGGCAAAACTCCTCTTCATCTGTGAACTGTGAAATGCAGAATACAAATAATCTGCTTCCAAAGTACAACAGTGCAATAGACACAAAGGCCTCTTATAAATGGGAGAACTTGAGGGAAAGAAAAGGTAGTGGACATTAAATCATTTTAAAACCCAAAAGAAAATGTACATTCAGCTTTGGCAGCCCCATTCTCCTAATCTGAGCAGTGACCCCAGCTATTCACCCAACAGGTCCCATTCTTCTGCCCTGTTGGTATGATAGCCCTTTATTCTTCGATTCAGCCCATTCCCCTGGCACTTGTGAAAAACACCCCACACTCTGACTCTGAGTTGGTTTCAATCTGACTCTTTGTAATCTTGGACCTCTGAAGTCCTAGAGGCCATTGCCCTTACCTACCCTTTGAAACCCATTCAGCTGTGCTTCCTGTGATCCTTGTCTCTTCAGCATCTGCTTCCTGGTTCCTTAGCCTCTCAGCGCCTTGAGTCTCTCAGGCTGGCCTAGCCTCTGCCCTGCTCAGATCAGCTCTACCAAAAGTATAAATCAATGAATGCATTAAAACCCAATCTTCCTGTAAACTTTCACTGAAATCACAATAAGATTAAAAAAGCAAAGAAAAAATATTTCTATAAAAAAAATTTCTATAGCAACAGATCTTTTTTAAAAAAACAAGGTACATGGAGGAACCCCATTCCACAGTGAGTCTTAGCCCAAAGGCTCTCAGCTTTCTCATTCAGCTCCATGAGTTTGCAAGCCTCACTTCTGTCCAAAGGCATTCAGCCCTCCTTGCCATGGGTTGGCTCCCACATTGGTCTACAAGCTCTGCTGCCACCCTTTCTTCACCATTTTTGCCATCAGCACCATGTCAGTTGTTAACAATCTCACTTCCTTCTATGCCCTCAGTAGAATTGTCTTTCACATCTGTAACTCCACCAAGAGTCTGCTCAAGGCAGTCTAGGCTTTTGCGTGTCATCCTTGTGGAGGGGCCATGCTAATCTCTGTATCATTTCAATTTTAGTACATGTGCTGCTGCAACAAGCACCAATCTAGGCTTTTAAGAGTTGTTATGTGCTGTCGAGTTGCTTGTGATCCTATGTTCAATAGCCAGAAACCTGCTCTATCCTGTGCCAACTTTACTGTCTCTGACACACCTATCCTCATTACCCCTGTCACTGAATCAATCCACCTAATAGAGGGTCTTCCTCTCCTGTGCTCTCCCTCCACCATACCAACCATGACATCCTTCTCCAAAGACTAATCCCTCCTTGCAACATGTCCAAAGTATGTCTGATGAAGCTTCAGAATCCTTGCCTCCAAGGAGCAGACTGATTTCACCCCCTCTAGGACAGACCTGTTTGTTCTCCTGGTAGTCCATGGTATATTCAATACTCTTCTCCAGCACCACAGCTCACAGGCATCAATTCTGTCATCCCTAGTCACTCTCCAGCTCTCTGACACATAGCAAGAAATTGCAAAGACTATGATCTGGATCAGGCGCACCTTAGTGTGGGGGCCAGGTGCTATGGTAAATATAAGAGATGCCTGGCTTCGTCCTGAAGAGGGTGACGCCAGGCTGCTCCTTGGAGGCAAGGATTCTGAAGCTCCGTCTGACATAGTTTGGACACATTGCAAGGCAGGATCAGTCCTTGGAGAGGGATGTCATGCTTGGGAGGGTGGAGGGACAGCCCAGGAGAGGTAGACCCTCAATGAGATGGATTGGCTCAGTGCCTGGGATAACGGGGGTAGGTGTGTCAGAGACATTACATTAAGATTGGCACGCAATAGAGCAGGGTTTAAGACTGTTGTACATACATAGGGTCACTATGAGTTGCAGGTGACTCGATGACACATAACAACAACAACTATGGCAAGATTAGATTCTATTCTCATGGAGTCCAAAGTCTAGTGAGATTGATTTTAGTAAAGTAATTGTACAAATAAATGTAGCATTTATCTATGTTGAGTGCTACAAAAAGAGAGATGGAATGCTATTAGAAAAAACTGAGCTCAATGAAACACAGTGAGATCAGCTAGGCGACCACTGTCAGGGTCTAGGCAGCAGATATGGTGGCTTGGATTAGAAGGAGAGATGTAGCTTTGAGAGACCTTGGTGACGAAGCGTGTAGGTGGAGATGTGAGGCTTCTTGCTTGTGTGCCAGAACGCAGGGAGGTACAGCTCCCAGAGGAGGGAACAGTAGAAGGACCAGCCTGGAGGGACAGTTCCTGGGAATGGTTTTGAACACATTGAGACATCTAAGTGAAACTGTCAAGGGAGCGGTTGGGTATTGGTACCGGGCTAGAGGTACAAAAGTGTGAGTCATCTAGAGACAGGAGGTGACTGAAACAAAGGGTGTGTATGGGACCGCCTGCGGAGCAAGGCTATCATGCAAAGTGCCTGGAACCAAATCACCAAGGTTTCATGAAGAGGATGAGCCTTTGTGTCATTTAACATAATGTGCAGTCACTGACTGGTAAGCTTTCTGCCTGTCTTCCCCAGAAGACTTCAAGCTCCGGGAGCAGACACAACAGGTATGCTACTTAGTAGTGTCTAGCATAGTGTCTGACACAGAGCAGTTTCCTATTAATATTGTTTAGATTAACCTGATCCCAGCTTTTCTTTTTAACTACCTGAGTAATCCTGGGTTGGGTACTAAGCTTTTGGAACCTCAATCTTCTCATCTTTAGAATGGTGGAAATGTCATTTTCTTTATAGAGTTGCTACAGGGAGAAAATTAGTTAACTCATGCTCTCTTGGCAGCACATATACTAAAACTGGAATGATACAGAGATTAGTATGACCCTTCTGTAAGGATGACATGCAAATTCATGAAGTAAACCATATTTTTAATTAAAAAAAAAACCAGCTTGTGCAAAGAGAGAAAACAGTATAATGCACACAGAAATAAGACTATTCTCTTGAGTCTTATATATATTAACTTAGAAAACGGGGAGAAATTACTAACTGGAGCATCCAATAATCTAGAGTAGGATCAGGCAGACAACTTTATCCTGTCACTGAGCCAGTCCTTTACTCAATGAGGTATAAAGTGAAAGCATACCAAGTCTCCCTCTTCTTAAGGCCAAAATTGGGATTTCTCCCAGAGCTTGGGAGACAAGTAAATTTTGTGTGGCCTTCTCTGGGTCTCTAAATTGCAGCATTCTTTCTGCTCCCCACGGCGCTATTATTCCACAAGGCTCAGAATATGCCAGGAGCTATGTTGGTTGATGAGGATTCCTGTGGTGCAGTAGTTAAACATTTGGCTGCTAACCAAATAGTCTATAGTTCTAATCCACCAGCCACTCTGCAGAAGAAAGATGTGGCAGTCTGCTTCTGTGAATATTTATAGCCTTGTAAACACTGTGGGGCAGTTCTAGTCTGTCCTACGAATCAGAACCAGTTCAGTGGAGTTGTGGGAGTATACTGGTTGCTGCAGCCTTGACAAAGCCTGCCTTCTTCACTTCTCAGAGAACATGATTTGGTTCACTGGTTTCTCTGCTCAGGAAAAAGCTTAGATGTCTAATTGCATTCGGGGCTTCAAAATCGGACTGGACTCCCTTACCTTTCCAATACCCCTATATCTGAGCATTTCAAACTGAGGCTCATCCACACCTGGGGAGCCATGGAGGCACAGCATAGGATGAGGCCAGAGTCACCACAAGCCTGGACTGTGCTAAGTGGAGAATAATAGCTATGGCTATTTCTGGGGTGACTGGATCCTTCCACTATTCTCTAAAACACCCCCCGCTCCTAAAGGGTGAGTCCCTAGGACAAGCTTACAACTGGGGGTGGAGATTGCACTTCTGGAATTAACCCACAAGCAGGGCCAGGCAGTCAGTTGCTCTGCCAGGAATTTAGAAGTGGGACACAAAACTGGCTTGGTTACCTTCAGATACTGGACCAGTGAGGTCATGTGAGCATGGTGGCTCAAGATGCACTTTAGGGCCCTTGGAATGGTAAGTAAGCAAAAGCACTGGTCAGATGCACTGGTGCAAACAGCAAGATGTACAGAGGCAAGAGAGTCAGAAGGAAGAAACAGCTGCCTTAGCTCCTAGTGACTGCACAGCTTCAAGTTTCAGACATTAAAATATATCTTTACTTAATCAGTTGTCCATTGCCATCAAGTCAATCCTGGCTCAAAGCAACCCACATGTGTCAAACGGTGTTCCATAGTTTTCAACAGCTCATCTCTCCATTTGCCAGGACTTTCCTTCATGTACCTCTAGGTGAACTCAACCTCCAAACTTCAGTTTAGTAACTAAGTGCATTAATTTTTTTACACAACCCATGGATTTCCTATCTTTATATCACACAATCATTGCCAGCAACCCTCCAGGTTTTTAGAGGCTATAAATCACAAGGGAGGAGACTGCCCATCTTTCTCTTGAGAAATACTTGGTGAATCTGAACCACATACATTTAGGCTGGCAGCACAACTCTTTATCTAAGGCAACAGTTCCATAATCTTTATGTTCTGCTTTTCAATACCATATCAAAGTCAAAGGCACTGCTGTCAAGTTCAAACCAACTCAGAGCTGATCCTCTAGCAGGTTTTCAGAGGTTGTAAATGGCACAGGAGGAGATTGCTCATCCTTCGCCTGAGCAGCTGGTGGGTAAGCAGCGCAACTCCGCACTTAATAGCCCATGTTGTTGTTGTTTTTGTTTTTGTTGTTGACCCTCAGCTGACCCTCTACCGGATTCTCAGAGGCAGTAAATCTCATGGGAGGAGACTACTCATCTTTCTCCCATGGATTCGAACCATGTGCCTTTGGGATTGCAACACTGCTTCTTACCACTAGGCCACCAGAGCTCCCTACTTACTATGTGAGGAGGTACCTCTAATCCCTTAAAATAAATTCATCTTCAAACCTAAATGAACTTGGGTGGATTTATGTTTCTTGCAAATAAACAATCTCTAAAATGGTATCATTTTTATACTAAATCAAACATAGCTATAACTCAGAGGAGAATTTAAACTATACAAGAATATTAAAATGAAATATTTGTAAAATAATATTTAAAAATGTAGACTTCACAAAGGAAAATATAACTAAGACTGTAACAAAACTTAAAAGCATTATACTATAAAGCATGATAGTAATTTAAACATTCCCTGTAATCACCCTTCTTAGTAATAATATATGTTCTATGAGTATACATACTGGAAAGCATACACCTTAAATTGTTCACTGTAGTTACTTTTGAGGGAGCTCTGGCCTAGGGAGTAAATACTTGCACTGCCAACTCAAAGGCAGGCAGTTCAAATCCATTAGCTACTCCTCAGAAGAAAGATGGGCAATCTCCTCTTATGAGATTTAAAGCCTCTAAGAACCCACAGGGAGGCCAACTATGAGTTAGTTCTGACATGAAAGCACATAACAATAACCACCATTACCTCTGAGGAGAGTGAGTGTGTAAGAAGTGGTCATAGGTGAGTTTAGCTTCTTCTGTTATGCTTTTAAATTTAAAACTGATCTGAATAAAAGTTTACAAAACAAACTGGTTTTCCCATTATAACCATATTCTTCCATTTCCTCTTTGTAATTCTTGTTACCATGAATCCTTCTATCCTATCCTCTTCTGTCTTCTTAGCTGCATCCCTGGGCAACCGCTGCCCTTTTGATCTTTCGTGGTTGATGATTCTAGGGAATGAGTGCCTCCCTAGTGTTATTGTTACCTTATAGGCCTGTTTATTGTTTGACTAGATGGCATATATTTTATTACATACATTTTCAACACAACCAAAAAAATGTTTTATGCAAATAAAACTTGGTATTAAAATCTAAAAAAAATATATAAAACCCAGGCCTTCAAAGATCTGTCATTTCTGGTAGACTTCATCATCCAAGATGTATAGAAGGTGTATGTTCATTCATAGTTTGAGACATGCTACAGTATGAATTCTCAGCTCTGGTCAAATTGTCTTATTTAGTTCCCAAACACACCCTCTTCCCATCTGTCCCTGACTTTCCTCACGTTTCTCTTCTAGTTAATAAACTTCTTTTCTCCTTCAATACCCAGCTGATATTCTCACATCTTCCAGAAAGCTCTCCCTGATTGGGACAGTAGTGTCTGGTCTTGCTCTCTCTCCACTGGCCTCTTATGGCACTGGCTATACTTATCACAGGGCACTTGAGATAGAATCCTATTTATGGCTTAATAGCAGTTTTATCTCCCTAAACAACCGGCAAATCAGAGTAACATCTTTATGTCCTTAGTGGGTAGAACAGATCTGGCAAGGAGAATTGGATAGAACACAGGTCTTGGAGTCAGACAGATCTGCTGTGTAACATGGGACAGCTGCCTTTATTTCTCTGTGCCTGTTTTCATCCAACATTAGTGAGGTGATAGAGGCAAGGTGATAGGAGCCAAGGCAGGAAAAGAAAATTATCTTAATCATTCACATTTGCAATGAGGTAACTGTTGTTTTTATGTGTTGTCAAGTCAAAACCAACTCATCACTGACCATCCCCGCTTATCAGCTGTCCTTACCACCAAGCTACCAGGGCTCCCTAATGCGGTAATTAGTGAAATATTATTAGTTCTATTTTACAGATTAAATAATTGAGGCAAGGAGAGACACAGGAAAGACAGACAGATGGATTTTACTTGAAAAGAGGTTAGAAGACCTAGGTAGAAATGCCAAATTCTTCCACTGTGAGACTTTCACCTGTGAGATTCTTCCAACTGCGAGGCTTCAATCAAGTCTCTTCTCTCTAGACATCAGCTCTCTCATCTCGGGAGCTCTTGTGGCCTAGGGATAAGGAGTTGCACTGCCAACCCAAAGACCCATGGTTCAAATTCACCAGCTGCCCAGAAAGATAGGCAATCTCCTCACGTGCAATTTACAGTCTCTGAAAACACAATGAAGAGTCAGCTCTGAGTCAGCTCCCAAAGGCGCATATCAACAAAAACATCTGAATCAAAAGTTCCTACTTATCTCTATCTTAAAGTGTCCTTCAACCCTGACATTTTAGTTTCCTTTAATCTTTCTCAGCAGGAGCTGCAAAGTCCCAGTTCAGAGTCTCTAGTTAGCTCTAGGATATCATTGGAGACTGGAAGATTTTATTTGAAAATTTAATTGCATTTTTATTCTCATTCTCTCTCTCTCTCCTTCTCCCCCTCCTTCCCTCTCTTTCTCTCTGTGTGTGTATGGGGTGGGAGTACTTATACTAAGCTGTAACAGGGGCGAAGGTGAGGGGGAATGCCATCTCGTAGCTACGTGTAAGTTCAATCACATGCAAAAATCTAAACAGAAACCTCAGGAAAGTCCACTCCAAAGGTCAGATTCTAATTGGTTCAGGGCACAGAAATGCTGGAAAGTTTGGTTTGGGCGCTACATGAGTTTCTGTTGCAAGAATGAACCCTTCGCATGCACTGGAGGCAAAGGCGGCTCAGTTTTGTTTGGTCTGAACTGGGGCAAAGCGGAGCCCTGATAAGAGTCTACTGCAATTTCCAGACCCAGTCTAAGGGTACCTTCCCCAAGCACATACAAGTGCTTACACAAACACAGAAGGCAGGACCAGATGTACAGGCATAAATGGGCATTTCTGTCCTTGGGGAGGGTTCATTGTGTTCCTGCTCTGATTCTGCATTCCAACGAATGACCTGGAATGAAGGATGAACACTGAAAGCCCTAAGGACACCAGAGGCACTGAGCCCTTCCAGGAGGTGAAATGAAAAGCTAGGAAGATAAACCTAGGAAGCTTCCTCCACAGGATAAAGTCATGTAGTCAGTGTCTCAGTAAAATTTATATGAAATAGGACCACTGGTTCTGCCCAAGGATGGACACCAAAGGTCACCAGCCGCTGCTTATTTAAACTAAAACACATACTCCTACCACGTGTAAAGCACTAGGCCAGATCCTGGAGAAATTGAGAACAAAAGAGACCCAGTTACTGTGTACAGCTGCTGCTGTTATGTGCTGTTGAGTCAGATGGGACTCACAGCTGACCCTCCTGCAGGCTTTCAGAGGCTGTAAACAGACCTAGAGGAGACTGGCTATCTTCCTCCTGCAGAGCAGCTGGTGAATTCTAATCATGTGCCTTTGGGTTGGCAGTACAAGACCTTACTATTAAGGAAGTCCAGAGATTAAAACTGATGAGAATCATCTCCTTTATCAAAGTAAATGCAAGTTCACCCTAGAGTCTACCTGAAGCGCCTCAGAAGAAGGCCTGACTATCCATTTCCAAAAAAAAAAATTGGGCACTGAAAACTCAAGGAACACAGTTCTACTCTGACACACCTAGGGTCATTCATCATGGCTCGACATCAACTTGATGGCAACAACCACCACCTCATGCTTTTATACACATGCCTCAAGTAACACCATAGCCCTGTGAAGTAAATGTTATTATACCCATTTTACAGATGACAGAAAAATAGACTTGGTCATATGTCCAAGCTCACACAGCTGGTAAATTATAGAATATGAATTTGAACACAGGTCTCAAACCTCAAAGTTGATGCATTTTCCACTATCCCCTGTTACCCTTACCAAGCAACACAGAAACAGGGAGACAGGGTTCAATCACCAGACAGGACAAGGAGAGATTTCCAGACATCGGCCTAGTGTATTATGAACAGTCCTACTGAGTTTTGTATCTGCCACACACAGGAGGTGCCAAATACACTAAAGATAAAGGTTGGAAGGTAAGAGCTGAGGTCCAAAAGGCCACCCAAGAGTCAGGGCATCCTTGGGAAGGAAACTGCAAAAAACCAGATTACTCTCCACTGGCCTTAGAGAACGTTCCCTGCAGCAGGTCAAGAGGTGGAATGAACTCCAGCGAGCAGGAGAATGGGGTGGGGCACTCTGCAAGGGCGGAAAAAAAGGGCCTAGGACGCTTTGCTCCAAAAGACAAAGAGAAAAGGGGAGGAGAGGGAAGGCTGTAAACTTGCCAATAGTTTGGCCAAGGTGAACCCCGGCTCCTGGCGCCTTCCCATGCGCATTAATTCCACAAACACCCGCCAAATCTCAGAGGCAAGAGGGAAGAGGGCCCCTCTGCAGTCTGGGAGAAGTTTAGGACCGAGGCAAGGAAAGGACTGCTTTTCAGAAGTGGCGTGCCTTGGGGTGGGGGGTGGGGGGTGGGAACTGTGGGATTCCAAAGATGAAAACACAAGCTGATACAGTAAAGCACAGAGCAAACATACATGGGACAGGGCTGGCCATCAAGAGCATTTGCAGTATGTCCCCCAACTTCTGAAGTCTGTCATCCAAGTACACTCGAGGCCCCCCACAAATGGTCCCTTGGGCCCACCCTCTCGACGTTAAGGGGCATGAACGTTTGCGATGTGTAGAGTTCTCGCAGATCTAGAGAGCAAGTTTTTGGAGCGGGGATGAAGGGCTGTCGCGTCTCTGGTCATGTCTATAAAGGTCAAGACCAGGCCTTGCCCAGAACCCAAACACTCCCGCCCGGGGCCCCTCACCTCTTCTCGTGCCAGCGCCGCCCCCCGGCACCGGGGCATCTTAGCAGCAAAAGCGGCGGCCCCAGTCGCAGAGCTGAGGTCTTCGGTAACGACGGCCAGGAACTCGGCAACACTGAGCTGTTCGGGCATGGCGGGAGTTGGGCGGGCGCGCCGCGGCTGCCGGACTGGGGCGTGAGGGGCGCTGAGCTGTGCGCGCTGGGCCAACCTTACCACCCGCCGCGGGCGCCCTGTGGGCCTCGGGACACCGCCTCTCCGCACGCCCCGCCTCCCGCTCGCCCCGCCCCTCGGTGCCCCCAGCTCTCAGTGCCTTCGTAGGGTACAGTCGCAACCGCTCCACTCCGGGAAGCCCCCCGCTTCGCTGCCTAGCTGCTCATCGGTCTCGACCCCTACTTTCAGGCATCTCCCACTTTTTTAGACTGGGTAGCCCCGCCTCCCAGCCTTGCTACGGGCTCCTAGACCCCGCCCCCAGCCCTCTGCAGCCCCGCCCCTAGCCTCTCTCCCAACCCCTCCCCTCAGCCGAGCCACTTCCAAGCCCCGCCTCTTGGCCCTTGTCCCACCCCCCCTGCCTCCCGCAAAGCTTCTCCACGGCTCGGTCCACTTTTACTCTAGATCCAGGTCTCTCAAGCCCCTTCCATCCCAGCCTTCCAGCCTTGTTAAGTGCACCATGAACCCACCCTTTCCTGTTCGTCCCCTACTGACTAGTTCACAGACCCTATAGCCCTTCTCATCTGTTTCTTTGCCTCCACCTCCTCCCTAACGTCTCCCGGGCTCAAGTCACCCCACTGCTGCCTTGTTCTATACCCCAGACTTTACCGGTCCTTGTACTCTGCTCCCAGCCGTATGCACACTTCCAGAGACTGGATGGTACCAATCAGCTGCGTGACTCTGGGAAAGTGACTCTTCTTAGACTCAGTTTCCTCATCTCTAGCTGTCTAATCACTTCTTGGTATTGATGTTGCTAAGAAAGAACTTCTGGTTATTACGTGTTATAGAATGGATGATTTTTTTTTTTAACTCATAGGGACCCAATGTGACAGAGTAGAACTGCTCCAATATTTCCAGGCTGTAATCTTTAAGGGAGGAGACCATCAAGCATTTTCCTTCACAAAACCACTGGGTGGGTTAAAAAACCATCAACCTTTCTGGTTAGGAATCAAGCAAGTACTTAATCATTGGATCACCATAGCTCCTTCTAGGAAGGACTTCTTGTTAGGGGCTGGTTGTTGAGTTGGTTCAGCAACAAAGTGACCCTGTGTACAACAGAATAAACACTATCTGGTCCTGCATCATCATCTCAATTATGGCTGTATTTGAATCTATTGTTGCAGTCACTGTGTCAATGCTTCTTGTTGATGATCTTCTTTTTCACTGATCTGCTACTGTACTAAGTGTGATATCTTTATCCAGGGACTGGTCCTTCCTGATAACATGTCTCCAGCATGTGAGACGAGACTCACCATCCTCACGTCTCAAAGCATTCAGGCTGCATTTCTTTGAAGACATATTTCTTTTCTTTCTTTTTAGTCGTTGTTGCAAATTTTCTTCTCCCACCCCAGCCCACTCCACAATACACCCCTTATTCCCAATTGTTTGCATTCATATAATGTATAATCATATATTCCTTTCGGACAGTTCTTCCCTTCATCTCTTTTAATACATTGTTTATTATCTGTCCACTCTTTCGCCATTCCCTCTCCAACCCCCTGATGTCTGTTCTATTTTATAACAGCAGTGTTATGCAGTATTTGTCCTTTTGTGACTGAGATATTTCATTTAGCAAAAATTCATCAAGTTCCCCCCCCATGTTGTGTACTGTTTTACTATTTCATTGTTTTTCATAGTATTCCATTGTGTGAATGTACCATAGTTTTCCTATCCACTCATTTTTTATTGGCACTTGGGTTGCTTCCATTTCTTTGCTATTGTGAATAATGCAGCAATTTTAAGATAGGTTGGTTTTTATTTTTTGTTCTTCTGATAGTTCATAGAATATTCAGTATCTTTTGCCAGTATTGTGCATCAAGGGGCATCATTCTTCTAGAGTCTTCTTATTCACTGTCTAGCTTCCACATGCTTATGAAGTGATTGAAAATACCAAGGCTTAGGTCAGGTGCACCTTAACGCTCAAAGTGACATTCTTGCTCTTCAGCACATTAAAAAGGTTCTTTGAAGCAGATTTACCCATTGCAATACATCTTTTGATTGTTGTTTCATGGGTGCTGATTATGGATCCAAGTAAAATGAAATTTTATTTCTTGTTTAAATGTTTATTTTATATTGGTTTACATAGAAGATTTATATACATTGTTTAACGCTATCCTTCATTCACACTGTTTCATACAATTATTCTCATTAATTGTATTTTATAAAATTAATCACCATTGACGTATACTCACTATTATCCTATCTTTTCTGATTACTAACAGATCTTTTCCATTTCCCTTTCCCCTCTCCCTCTATCTAAAATAAAATATTTGACATTAATTTTCTCTCTATTTATCATGAAGTTGCTTATTGATGCAGGGGTGAAGGTTTTTCTTTTATGTTGAAGTATAAACCATACTAATCCATAGGCTTTCATCTTCTTCAGTAAGTGTTTCAAGACATCTTTGTTTTCTGCAAGCAAAGCTGTGTCATCTGCATATCTCAGATTTTTAATCAATATTTCTCAAATTCTGATAGTATGTTCTTTTTCCTATTCCCTCACTCTTACTCTCATTGCCATGGAGTCAAAGCTGACTCATAGCTAATCCTCGAGCAGGTTTTCAGAGGCTGTAAATTGCCTAGGAATAAATTGCCCATCATTTTCCCAAAAGAGTTGCTGGTATATTCAAAATAGCCAACTTTAGGCTAGCAGCGCAACTTTCTACAGACTACACACCACCACTACTCTTTTTCATATTGCTTAGGGGTTGTTGGGTTTGGGGTTTTTTTTGGGGGGGAGGGACTTATTTGCACATCATACAGATTGAACAAATATGGTGAAAAAATACAACCTTGACACATCTTTCCTGATTTTAAACTATGCAGTAGCCTCTTATTCTATTTAGATAACTGCTTCTTGGTCTTTGTACAAGTTCAACATGAGTATAATCAAGTGCTCTAAAATTCTGTGCAATGCCATCTGCAATTTACTGTGATCCATATAGTTAAATGTCTTTGCAAAGTCAACAAAGCACAGGAAAGAACTTAGCATTGTGCATACGCCTGCTTCATCTTACCAGGTCTCTTCTTACTCATGCCTTCACATTTCCCAAGCTCAGGTGCTACTGCTCACCCTTCAGTTTCACTAAGCACCCACAGGGGGCTAAAGACGCTATCCATTAATCTTTGCCTCTTGTTGTTAACTGCCATGGAGTTGGCCTTCACACAGAACAAAACATTTCCAGTCCTGTGCCATCTCCCTGGCAGGCAAGTTTATTGTGAGTGATTTTTGTTAAGTCTATCACTACGCCTTTCTTCCTATCTTATTCTGTTGATAAATTGATAGTGATGTATTGAGTTTTCATTGATTGATTTTTTTAAAATAGATTTTCAGGTTATTTCTTTCTATCCAACTTAGTTAGGAAGCTCTGTATCATAGCAACACACAAGCTTCCACTAACAAACAGGTGATTACATATGAGATGCATAGGCTGAGAATCTAACCCCCATCTCTGCTTTGTTGTTGTTATGTGCCATCAAGTCACCTGAGACTCATAGCCACCCAATATACATTAGCTCTGAACTCTGCTCTGTCCTGAGCCAATCTCGCTGTATGGAAGGTGGGAATTCTACCACAGCACAATGCCCCAATCCTAGTAGTCTCTTCTATCCTTGAATGAGGAAATGGGTTAGGGATGGGATTCACACTAGAAATCTTCTTAGGGTTTATTCTAGAGCTGATGTTTTCTGGAGAAGACTCTCCCCCGTAAAAACCAGGAAAGAGCTGCAGTGAAAAAACACTGACTTTGAGTCAGACACATCTGAATTCCAATCTTGCTTCTTATGTTGACTAATTGCATGTCATTTGGTTAACTGGCTAGCTTCTCTGAACCTGAATTTCCTCATCTTAAAATAGCCTAATAGTATCTTACCCCAGAAGGTTATTGAGAGAATTATATAGTTTGCATAGGCAGAAAAACCCCAAACAAACACACACCCCAAACTGGAACAACATATCCTATAACATGATTAGCTGAGAAAATGATAAGAAGTACTTTTTTTTCTTTTGACTAATTCTGTTTACTCCAACTTTTCTATAATGAACGTATATTGCGGCCATAATGAAATTGAAAATTTAAAAAGCATGTACAATCTGGTTAAGGAAATAGAACAAATAAACTACGAAATACAAGCCTGGATCCCCCTTACTTACCTTTCAACCACTCCAGTCTGCTTTCTGTCTCTTTATGCCACTCAAAGGAGCCCTCGTAACACAGAAGTCTGGCACTTAGCTGCTAAGTGAAAGGTTGGCAGTTCAAACCCACCCAGAGGCTCTTTAGGGGAAAAGACTTGGCAATTTGCTCCTATAAAGCCTACAGCCATGAAAACTAGGGCTTCAAACCAGTTTTTCCAGGTTCAGTCATGGGTGATGAAGTAAAACTGAAATGGACCAGAATTTGTAAAATGTGGGTGAACCGGGATGATAACTGGAAGAGAAAATTATAGGTTTAATTATACATTAAATTTTCATTTAGTTTCCCTCTTAGAAAATAAAGACTATGGCCTGCATCAGACACATTTTAGTCTTAAGAATGCTCCTTGGAAGAAAAGATGGCAAAACTTTGCCTCTCACACTTCAGGCATGTTGCTAGGAGAGGCTCCTTCTTTGAAAGGGACATCATGCTCAGAAAGGTGGAGGGTCACTGAAAGAGAAGAAGACCCCCAAAGAGATGAATCAACTCAGTAAACTGCCACAATGGACTCAAGTGTACCAGAGATGATGAAGATGGCACAGCATAGGACTGCATGTAAGTCTGTTGTCCAAAGGGTTGTTATGAGTCGTCCTTGACTCAACAGCACCTAACAACAACGTAGAAAACAAGGACAGCAAATATATTGCATAGCAACCAAATCACTTGAACAGCAGAGTCAGAAACAACACCAACTCAAAAATCGCAGCCATACTCAAAATAGTATGGGTTGCTCTCCACCCAAACCGAATGCATTGCTTGCCAGTTGATTCTGACTGGCAGCAATCCTCCCTCAGGTTATCGTCTCAGAAACCTCCCTCAGATTTCTGAGTCAGTAAATCTTTATGGGAGAAGGCTGCTCATCTTTCTCTAGAAGCACGGCTGATGGATTCTGACTGCCCACCTTACAGGTAGCAGCCCAGCACAAGAAGCACTGTGCCAACCAGGCTCCATACTCCTTGAAATAATCCAGTCTCTTGTATCAAGCTACTGAAAGGGCTTACTATGCCTTTTCCAAGTCTCCCATTCCAGAGCGTTTCCCCATTCCATTCCAATTTTGCTTTATCAGCCATGATTGAACAAGTTCCAGCTAGCTTAAAATCCTAAAGAAAACCCAGTGAAGCAGTTCTACTCTGTTAAATGAGGTCACTGAGTCAGAATTAACTCTACAACATGTGACAACATACTCCACTCAAAGAACTTGGCAAGACCAACTAGGATCTCCTTCTCACTCAACAGATACTTTTCTTGCTTAGCCTCCAGTAGTGTTTGATGCTCTTAATTATTTCCTTCTTGAAGCAGTCTATCCCTTGAGTCCAGGGACTACTGTTTTCCTGATGGTCCTTCTTCTCAGCCTGTTCCTTCTCATGGCCATTTCTGAAATGTCCTTCTTCTGCCCAACTTTTTATAAGTGAATCAGAGAAGCCTCCTGCTAGACCCTGAGCTCTTCTCACTCTACTCTCAAACTACCTGGATACCTCTGTCTTCTCATCCCACCAGCTTCTTTTATAGCAGTAGTGGTCAGTTCTTACGGATTAGTTTACTACTGCACCTGTAACAAATGATTGCGAATCTAGTGGTTTGAAATAGTTCACATTTCTTCTCCTACACTTATGGAGGTTAGAGTTTGAAGCTGGTTTTACAGGTTTGAAATCAAGGAAAATTCACATCCTTGTTTCAGGGTCACAAAGCCACTTTCTTGTCTGTGGCTCGATCTCCCTCTGCCTTCCTCCTATAAGAACACTGAGATCACTCCCAGGGCCTGCCTGAGTGATCTTTGCTTTGACTCTTGGTGTTCTTGTGCAATTTTCAGAATCTTTTCTGATACCCATTTTGGTCTTTTCTTTCTTGCCTATCTTTATAATGAGCTTTTGCTCGCTCTCTCTCTCTCTCTCTAACTTAATAATTCTTTTATTTCTTCTTAGGGGAATTTAATTTTATAAAATCTCCTCTGGACTTTGGTCTTCCCCCACCCCTTTTTTCTTTTTTTTTATTTATTATTAATTTCAATGAAAATTTACAGAGACTTTGGATTTCCATTCAATCATTGTTGCACTTTTCTCCCTTCCCAACCCTCCCCCCAGTACACTACCCTCTGGGAAAAGTAAAAGAAAAATTCTTTCATTGTTTTACAATCCCTCCCCCCCAGGTCCAGTCCACTATGCAGCCTTTGTTCTGGACTTCTGCCATGACAAAAATACCTAATCACATATCCCTTTTAAATAGTTTTCTCCCTCAATGCAGTATACATTATTTATCCCATCTTTCTCAGTCTCCCCGCCCCAACCCCAAGGTCAGTCCAATTTTACAACAGTGGAACTATACAGTATTTGTCCTTTTGTGGCTGAGATACTTCACTCAGCATAATGCCCTCCAGGGTCACCCATTTTGAATAATATTGCATGAGTTCCTAGTTTTTCAATGCAGTGTAGTATTCCATTGTATGAATATACCACAGTTTCTCTATCCATTCCTTTGTTGATGGGCACTTAGGTTGTTTCCAACTCCTTGCTATTGTGAACAAAACCATGAAAACATGGGCGTGCATATATCTGCTTGGGTGGCAGTTATGGTCTCTTTGGGGTATATTCCCAGTAGGAATTCCTGGGTCAAATATTATTTCTATTTACAACTTTTTGAGAAAACGCCATACCGCCTTCCACAGTGCACCATTTTACACTCCCACCATCAGTGAATAAGGGTTCCAGTTTCTCCACAACCTCGCCAGCATTTATTATTTGCCCTTTTGCTCTCTTCATGGATATCATGATATCATGGATATCATCCTTGATGTCATCCCCCAACTCATCTAGTCTCTGATCATTAGTTGTTTATGCTTCAAACCTATTCTTGAGAGCTTGTTTGGAGGTTCTAGCAGGGGAGCGCAGACACTCGGGTACCCTTGACCAAAGGACTGTCTTCCTTCTATGAGGGATGGTCGCACCACTTCGGGAGGGACGCATATGTATTGGTGAGGGAGGAAGGGGGCACCCACCTAGCCAGCCAGCTCAGCGGAATCAACCCTGGCGGTCAGTGGAGTGAGAGATGTCACAGCCAGATCGCCCTCACATCCTCAAGCCTACTCTTGAGATGATCTTTAATTTTAAGTGAAATAGACTCAAGGTCATATTTTGGTACTTGTGGGTTTCATTTTTTTCAGCTTCATTGTGAACTTGCACATGAGTAATTGATAAGCTGTTCTACAGACAGCAGGTGGCCTAGTTTTGACTGCTGATATTAAGCTTCTTTCCACAGATGTAGTAAGATAGGGTGATCTATGCACTCCGTCAGGTGAGGTTCATGTGCATAGTCAACAATTGTGCTTTTGCAATTAATAAATCACTGATTTTGAGAACTCACTAATTTGATCTTCAGCCTCATTTATATCACTCAAGTGTAATTTCTGACTATCAGTTCTTCTTCCATATTTCTAACTTTAGCATTTCAGTCATCAGTTATAATTGGTGTATCTTGATTGCGTGTTTGATCTGTTTCAGACTGCAAAAGTTGGTAGAATTTATCAATTTCCTCATTTTTGTTTTAGTTATTGGTGCATTTATATTTGAATATTAATTGTGGTAATGGGTCATCTTCACACATGTGTGGATAGTATTCTATCATTTATAGCATTTTACTTCAAGATGGATCTTTAGATGCTCCTTTTACTATTAATGCAACACCATTCTTCATCAAATTTTCATTCCCAGTATAACAGATCATATGATTGTTTGCATCAAAGTGACAAATATGAGTCCATCTCAGCTCATTCATGCCTAGAATATCAATCTTTATACATTCCATTTAATTTTTTATAACATCTAGTTTTCATATATTCCATGATTCAATTATTATTGGATGTTTTCAACTGTTCCGTCTAATTTTGAGTGACTTCCAATCTGGGGTCTACCTCCAACACAATATCTAACAGTGTTCCTCTATTGTTCATAGGGTTTTGAAGGCCTCTTATTTCAGCAGTGAATGACCAATCCTGCTTCCTAGTCTATCTTAATCTGGTAGCTCCACTGAAACCTGCCCACCATGTGTGACCTTGCTGACCTCACTGGCCTTGCTAAGCCCAGTTTTGTTGATTTAAGGCCTTTCTGATTAGGATCCTCCAATGCATCATTCCAACATTGCTCTCTGGATAAAAACCAAACATTTTTATGTGCTTGTCAATGCTCAGACTTACAGCCTTGTCCCTCAACACTCGCTTTCCATTATGAAAGCTCACATTTCACCTCCTTCTGCCTATAACAATCTTCCCACCTTTCTTCAACTGGCTAATCTTCATGTCACTTCCTCCAAGAAGCCTTCTTTGATGCCGTTATTAAGTAGTCCTATAGGACCTTCTGCTGAGGGGTCAGAACTTGTACCCAGGTGAAATGGTGGAGTCTGTTGCTGTCACTTGCCTGCCTTAAGCCCACAAGCTTCAAGTACTAGCAGACAGGAGACCAGGAGACATATTGCACTTGGAAAGTCTGTAGTCAAGGAATTCTCCAAATTATTGAGGAGTAAGGAGGTCAGTTTAATAACTACAGTGGGGGCAGGGGAGGACAGGAAGAAAAGTGCAACAATGAATGAATGGAAATCCAAAATCTCTATAAGTGTTCATTAAAATTATTAAAATAAAATTTAAAAAAAGAAAGTAAAGAAAAAAAGGGGGGGGGAGAACTACAGTATGCCTGATTTAGGCCATCATCTTTTCAATCACTTGCTATGCATCTGAGAGCTGGACAATGACTAAGGATGACAAAAGAAGAATTGATGCCTTTGAATTGTGGTGTTGAAGAAAAAAATCTAAATAGCAAAAAAACTGCCAAAAGAACAAACAGTCTTGAGGAGGGTGCAGCCAGAGTGTTCCTTGGAGGCAAAGATGACAAAGCTTTCTATCATACATACTTTGGGCATGTTCAGAGGTTACTCCTTGGAGAAGGACATCATGCTCGGGACAGTGGAGGGAGGGTGAAAGAGCAGAAGATCCTCAACCAGGTGGATTGATACAGTGGCTGCAACAAAGGGCGTGAGTGTGTCAGAGATTGTGAGGATGACACAGGATAGAGCAGGGTTCAGATCTGCTGTTCATAGGGTCACTAGGAGTCGTACTCTATTTGACAGCACATGACAACAACCACATAGGACCTTGTATTCCTCATCACAGCACTTTATCACTGTGGACTAACCCTGCCTGTTTGCTGACCTGGAGCTGACTGGCTCATTTACTGCTTATAGCAAAGCACTATCAAAGCAACTTCAAACCCACAGCAACACTCTGGAGCAGGTAACAGTATTCTTCCCCTCTCCATCACCATCTTACACATGGAAAAACTAAAGCTTAGAGAGAGATTAATGTGTGTAAAAATCACAGAACTAGCAAGCAGTAGAACCACGATTCCAATTTAGGTTTGCCTGACCTCAAAGCTTATCCTTATATCTTTGTTTTGTTTTATTATTAATCATCACACTACGCTACCTAATTAGAAAATAAATAAATCTCTCTCCTAAATTGTTGTGACCAGTTGATTCTGACTCAAAGTGACTACATGTGACAGACAGAGTAGGACCGCTGCATAGGATTTCCAGGGTTATCATTCCTGCAAAAACAGATTGTTATGTCTTTCTCCCATCGAGTATCTGGATACTCGGACCACCAACCTTTTGATTAGCAGCCTAGCACTTTAACCACTGAAGAACCAGGGCTCATTTATTGTAAATTAAATAGATGCAAAAGTTCCACAAATTCTCTCCTACAGTTAAAACCTCTGGTGGCATAATCTATAGGGGTAGTTGTGCTGATAACCCAAAGAACAGAACTCTTTGGAAACTGGAAGCCACCAGCAGCTCTGTGGGAGAAAAATGGGCAATTTCTCTTCATGTGACTTACGATATTGGAAACCCAGTGGAGAGTCAGCTATGAGTCAGTCTGACTCAAAACTAATAAGAGTAAGAGATAGTTTGACATGAGGGCCTTGGTGCCGTAGGGTACAGGGTGTTGCATTGCTAACCAAAAGACTGCACATCTCCAGTGGTTTGAATCCACCAGGGACTCCTCAGGAGAAAGACAGGTAGTCCCTTCTTGTTAAGGTTTACAGGTTTGGAAAATGGACAGGAGCAAGTGATCCACTAAAGGCAGACTGTTGTTGTACCCTATGTACACCAGCTCTGAAGCCTGCCATGTCCTGAGCCTGTCTCACTGACTCCAACACACCTACCTCCATTGCCCTAGTTACTGAATCAATCCATCTCATCTGTGGTCTTCCCCTCCTGTGCTGTCCCTCCACCCTTCTAAGCATGATGTCCTTCTCCAAGGGTCAGTCCCTCCTGGCCACATGCCCAAAGTATGTAAGATAGAGCTCCAAAATCCTAGCCTCCAAGGAGAAACTTGGTTTCACCTTCTTCAAGACAGATCTATTTGTTTTCGTTCAAGACTCTTCTCCATCTACAACCAGGAGAGGCTAAATAGATGAATGGGACCTTCTAAGAATCAAATCCCTATGCACATCCAAAACCTTCTCCATCAGGGTAAAAAGGGAAGCCACAGACTGGGAAAAAGTATTTGGTAATGACATGTCAGATAAGGGACTTATATCTAGAATTTATAAAATACTCAAGCACCACAACAAGATAAAGGTAAACTATCCAGGAAAAATGGGCACAGGATATGAACAGACACTTCACCAAAGAAGACATTCAGATGGCCAATAAACACATAAAGAAATGTTCAAAACCCCTAGCTCTAAGAGAGATGCAAATAAAAACAACTATGAGATATCATCTCTCCCCAGTCAGAATAGCAAAATTTAACAGAACAGCAAGCAACAAATGCTGGTGAGGTTGTAAAGAGACTGGAACCCTTATTCACTGTTGGTGGACGTGTAAAATGGTGCAACCACTGTGGAAGGTAGTGTGGCACTTTCTCAAAAAGTTGCAAATAGAAATACCATTTGACCCAGCAATTCCACTACTTGGAATATACCCTAAAGAAACCATAACCACCACCCAAGCAAATATATGCACACCCATGTTTGTCATGGCTTTGTTCACAATAGCAAGGAGTTGGAAACAACCTAAGTGCCCATCAACAAAGGAATGGATAGAGAAGCTGTGGCATATTCACACAATGGAATACTATGCTGCGTTGAAAAACTAGGAACTCATGCAATATTATTCAAAATGGGTGATCCTGGAGGACATCATGCTGAGTGAAATATCTCAGTCACAAAAGGACAAATACTGTATAGTTCCACTGTTGTAAAATTGGACTGACCTTGGGGTTGGGGCGGGGAGACTGAGAAAGATGGGATAAATAATGTATACTGCATTGAAACAGATGAGGGAGAAAACTGTTTAAAAGGGATATGTGATTAGGTATTATTGTCATGACATGAGTTCAAAACGAAGGCTGCATAGTGGAGTGGACTTGGGGGGAGGGATTGTATAACAATGAAAAAAATTTCTTTTACTTTTCAAAGAGAAGAACAAACTGGGGGGCAGGGGAAAAAAGTGCAACAGTGAATTAATGGAAATCCAAAATATCTGGAAATTTTCATTAAAATTAATAATAACAAAAATTTTAAAAAATTAAAAAAGACTCTTCTCTAGCACCACAACTTGAAGGTGTATCTATTCATTCACTACTATCTAGTCATTTCTGACTCAGAGTAACCCTCCATAATGTTTCCTAGGCTTTAACTCTTAATACGAGGAGACTGACTCTCTTTCTCTTGAGAAGCCACTGGTGGATTTGAACCACCAGAGACAAAAAACCTTTTGGTTCACAGTGCAACACATTACAGACCGTGCCATAAGAACCCTATCTCTTAGGCTAACAAGTGACTTTGTGGTGGTGGTGTTGCTTTGTGCCAGTAAGTCAGAACTGATTCATAGCAGACCCACTAGCAGGTTTTCAGAGACTGTAAATTGCAGAGGAGGAATTTGCCATCTTTTTCCAGAGGAACAGTGAGAGAAAGAATTTTTTTTCTGAACCATTAATTTTATCTCAAGATCTGGAGAAAGAAATTAAGAAACAAATTATAAGATACACCATTACTTTGTAATAAACTCAGAGCTATACCAGGTCTACAAACCAAAACCAAATCCATTGTCATCAAGTTATTTTGACTCATAGCAACCCTATAGGATACAGTGGAATTGCCCCCTGCGGCTGCTAAGCCTATAATCTTCACAGAAGATAATTGGTACACCTTTCCTGTGTAGAGTGGCCTGAATAATTACCAGTGCAGCACTAAAGCTCCCTTAACAGGTCTGTAGGTGGTACAAATGGTTTGCAACTGACTGCTAACCTAAAAGTGAATGGTTCAAACCCACCAGTAATACCTCGAGCCTAGATTTCTGCTTATAAGGTGAACAGAGAAACCATTGTTTGGAAAGTAGTGATTTTCTGTTTGTAATAATTGGAAATTAGGCACAAAGTAAGGATAAGGGTTGTATAATTTATTAATGTAATTAATATTGCTACATTGGACAACTGAAAAACATTGACTTGACAAACATCATGTAATATACATTTAAAGGGAGGGGAAGAGCAAATGTTGCAGCTTCTCGTGTACAATCCCACACCTCAAAATTTGTTTATCTGGTTTGGAGATTTATGGTCATGATCTCATGGAACACCTCAACTGAATTAATGCTGTTTCTCAGTGCTTCTATCACCAAGGCGCCCTGAAGGTGAAGTGGTTAAAGAATTCATCTGCTACATATGTTAGCATAGCTTGAACATTACCAGCTGCTCCAAGGAAGAAAGATGAAGCAATCTGCTTCCATAAAGGTTTACAGCCCTGGAAACTGTCGGTGTTTCAATTCTAACCTACAGTGTCATTGTGCGTCAGAATCTGCTCGATGCCAGTGGGTTTGGTTCTACCTCCTAGGTTTTTGTATAGTTCCTGGGGTTTTAGATGCTCATCATTAACCATCTAAGTTATCATTTTAAATCTCCATTCACCTGCAGTAGCAAAAGAGGGAAAGTCAAGAATTGGACGAGGAAATGTTTCCATCATTAATACCTGTTTCCTGGGCCATAGGACCAGAGAAGGTACTCAGCTACCATTCTTGAATTTATTGATGTAAGAATCTATACAAGAATCTTGATCGAAAGATGGAGGGAAAAAGATTTTTTGAATCCTCAATCAAATCAAGACCTTTTGGAACCACTGGAATTGGATAAACATCCAAAAATATTGCCTGGGGGAAAAAAATCTTTAAATATTAAGGTTCAACCTAAAACTTTCCACCAAAGTCTACTTTAAGCCAAACAACAGTTAAGCTTAATTAGTAAAGTATGTTTGTCTTGAACAGTGCACTGTTTCAAAGATTTCTATATGTGGAATCAAATTGAAAGCAATGTTTCAAAAAGTAAGATGAAATGCTTAAGAGATAATGAATTTATATCAATGGTGATAGAATAAGTTGAGAAACGGTGATTTTACATCTTAAAGAATGTACACACTGTCCAAATTGCACCTAAAGAAATTGTTGAAATGGAATACCTTTTGCTATGTGTATTTTTCCAAAGCATAAATATATTTTAAAATATTACAGTCTTCATCCTGTCTCCGTACCTTTTCAATCTATCTGCAGAACAGATCGTTCAGGAAGCAGGGCTTTATGAGGAGGAATGTGACATCAAGATTGAAGGAAGACTCAACAACCTATGTTATGCAGACAACACTTTATGCTTGATGAAACTGAAGAAGACCTGAAGCACTTGCTGCAGAAGGTCAAGGACTGTGGTCTTCAGTATGGATTGAAGCTCAACATGAAGAAGACAAAGATTCTCACCACTGGGCCAATTGACAGCACCATGACAGATGGAGAAGAGGTTGAGGTTGTTAACAAATACAGCTTGCTCAGCTCCACAATCAATCAACGCTCTTAACACCAGCAGTCAGGAAATCAAAAGACAAATTGGATAGCAAAAATCTACTGTCAGGGACCTCTCCAGAGTGCTGAAAAGCAATGAAGTCATTCTAGAGACTAAGGTGCATCTAATCCAGGCTGTGGTCTTCACAATCACTTGTTATGCTTCATAGAGCTGGACAATGAATAAGGATTACAGAAGAAGAATTGAGGCATTAGAGTAATGGTGCTGGAGAAGAGTCTTGAATATACCATGGACTGTCAAGAAAGCAAATAATTCTGTCTTGGAGAGGATGAAAACAAGTTTCTCCTTAGAGGCTAGGATGTTGAAGTTCCATCTCACATACTTTGGGCACATGGCCATGGAAGACCAGTCCTTGAAGAAGAACATCATGTTCAGAAGGGTTGCGGGACAGTGCAGGGGAGGAAGACCTTGGATGAGATGGATTGCTATAGTAACTGGGGCAATGGGGCAATGTGTCGGAACTAGTGAGACTGGCTCAGGACAGGGCAGGGTTCAGAGTTGCTGTACATAGGGTTACTGTGGGTTGCAGGTGACTCGATGGCACATAACAATAACAGCAACAGTCAAGAAAATCCTGTAGTTATACTCTAAACCACAGAGTCCTCATGAATTGGAGCTGATTCATCAGCAACTAGTAACAGCTTATCAGAGTACATGACAAAATGTTCTTCAATTTTGAGAGAAATAAGATGCCTTCAAGAATGTTTTAGTTCACCACAACATGATAAAGGTAAGAAATCCAGTTGAAAAATGGGCACAGGATATGAACAGATACTTCACCATGGAAGACATTCAGATGGCTAAGAAGCTCATGAATAAGTGTTCAAAATCCCTAGCTCTTTAGAGAGATACAAATCAAAACAACTATGAGATATCATCCCACCCCACTCAGAATAGCAAAAATTTTTTTCCACCCGTCCCCAGAATAGCAAAATTTAACAGAACAGCAAGCAACAAATGTTGGCGAGGTTGTTGGTGGAAGCGTAAAATGGTGCAACCACTGTGGAAGGTAGTGTGGCACTTTCTCAAAAAGTTGCAAATAGAAATGCCATTTGACCCAACGATTCTACTACTGGGAATATACCCCAAGGAGACATAACTGCCACCCAAGCAGATATATGCATGCCCATGTTTTCATGGTTTTGTTCACAATAGCAAGGAGTTGGAAACAACCTAAGTGCCCATCAACAAAGGAATGGGTAGAGAAGCTGTGGTATATTCACACAATGGAATACTACACTGCATTGAAAAACTAGGAACTCATGCAATATTATTCAAAATGGGTGACCCTGGAGGACATTTTGCTGAGTGAAATATCTCAGTCACAGAGGGTCAAATACTGCATGGTGCCACTGTTGTAAAACAGGACTGACCTTGGGGTTGGGGGAGACTGAGAAAGATGGGGTAAACTATGTATACTGCATTGAAACAGATGAGGGAGAAAACTATTTAAAAGGGATATGTGATTAGGTATTATTGTCATGACAGGAGTTCAGAATGAAGACTGCATAGTGGAGTGGACCTCGGGGGAGAGATTGTAAAACAATGGGGGAACTTTTCTTTTACTTTTCAAAGAGACAAGTATACTGAGGGGCGAGGGGTGGGCAGGGAGAAAAAAGTGCAACAATGAATGAATGGAAATACAAAGTCTCTGTAAATTTTCATTAAAATGAATTTTAAAAATATTTTAGTTCTTCAAGTTATTTTCTCCTATGTAAACATTCACTTTACTAGTGTCATTTTATTGGAAGCAAGAGTGGTATCTACTTTCTAAACGACATAACTCTGGAAACTCTATAAACTTTGATAAATGTCAATCGTTGTAGAAGAGCTTCAGGCCTTTTGTTCAAGGTTCACTGTGAATCGTGCTCAACATGAAGGCAATCAACAACAACAGTATTATTTCAAGAAAGAGGATCCCCATGTAGTGAAAACAATTCCACTCAACTTTAATTTTAAAGGTTGGTGGTTCAAACTCACCCTCAGAGAAAAAGACCTGGTGTTCTGCTTCTGGAAAGATTACAACCAAGAACATCCTAAAGAGCAGTTTTCCTCTGTAGTACATGGGATGCTATGAGTGAGAATGACTTGATAGTAATCAGCACCTTGAACTTTATGTATTCAAAACTGAACTTAGATTTCCCTCCTCCTTCTAGTCACCTCTACTTCTTTATGCCAATTACAAAGACTGTCTTCCCAATTACTCAGGTTCCAAGCTCTGGTGTTAGATAGGTTGAGTTTGAATTCTGGCTGTTCCATCTCTCTTAGGAATGTAGCAAAATCCCCATGGACCTCTGTTTGCTCATGCGTGAAATGAGGGAATGATGTTACTTCCCTCAGATGATAATAAAAATGATTAAATGAAGGAAAGACACAGGGTTAACAAAAGTGTTAGCCACATAGTATGTCTTAGCTCAATAAATGCTATTTATTATTCCCACATCTGGTGTGTAGTAAGTATACTTTCAAAATGTATTGGCTCAAGTAGATATTATTATTATTTCTATTTTACTGATGAGCTCTGGAGGCCTAGTGGCGAGGAGCTGTGTTGCAGTCCTGAAGGCACACAGTTCAAGGCCACCAGCTGCTCCATGGGAAAAGAATGGGCAATCTCCTCCCATGCCTTTAACTGCCTCTGAAAACCCTCTGGAGGTTCAGCTATGGGTCGCTTATGACTCAACAGTACACAAAACAGTAACAACAACATTTTACTGACGCCCAAGCTTATGTGGAGCGCTGGTGGCCTCGTGGACAAGCAGTTGCACTGTCAACTCAAAGGCAGGAGGTTCAAATTCACCAGTTTCTCTCAGATAGAAAGATGAGTAATCTCCTCTTGTGCAATTTACTGCCTCTGAAAACCTACCAGAGGGTCATCTATGAGTCAAGTGCAACTCAATGGTACATAACCACTCCACCGAAGTCACATGACCAATGAATGACAGAAGCAGAATTATAATCTAATTTTATCTGAAGTCATATAGTTGTTGCTTCTCATCTTCTCCATGATCTCATCTTCTCCTAGGAAGAGGTAGCTTCCTAGGTTCACCTCTGGAAAGTACAGAATTCATGTTTCATGCCCTGAGGATGGGTGAGAAGAGACAAGAAGTGAAAATTAGAGTCACCAGGGGAAAATGGACGTGAGGAGTGGCTCCTCCTTGATGTCAGGATCCAGCGCATGTTCTTTTACATGGTCACAATGTCTATAAGATGCTTCCTGATCTGGTCCCACCCACCTCTCCAATTCTCTCCCTCAGAAGAAAACTAATCTTCTTATAGTTCCTGAGAACACCTAACTACCACCTCCCTGCCTTTGCACAGGCTATTTCTTCTGACTACATTACTCTTCCAGCTTCCTTGTCTGGTTATCTCTTATTCACCCTTTGTGTCAGTTGTCACTGCCTCCAGGAAGCCTTCCTTAATGCTCTGATACGTTATGGTGTACTCTTTCAAAGGTCTCTGTGCTTCCCTATGGTAAAAAGAGCAAGAGCCATGTGCCATGTTTGACCTTTACTGACTTCAGAAAGGGGAACTGTCTCTGTCAACAACAATAAAACAAAACCAGTTCCCATGAGGTCAGACATGTCTCCCATGTTTCTGTATCCCTTTCTATTCATCTTAACACCAATCTTACTGCTTTACTGGGTCCAAAATCTGATACATTTTTTCACAGACCACACCAAACCATATTGGGGAAGTAAAAGGATTATAATCTAGGTAAATAGCAGATTAGTCAGGACCGCTTCTGAAATGTGCCTGCAGACAACTTAGACTTGAGCCTTGTAGTTGAAGGCCAATGTTACAAAGTTCTCAGTCCTGCCAATATTGGCTTTTCTCATTTCCAGTTTCCAACAAACTTGGGCAAGACTCTTAGCTCTGGTTCCAATGATGTAGCAGTCTCAAGGTCCCATCTCATGTCAGGTCTCTGGTTCAGCTATGATGGCTGCTGCTATACGTGTAGCTGAAGCAAGAATCTCTGGGCCCAAAGGACCTGTCACATTCTCTTGCTTCATCTTCTCTTTTCTGCTAGCAGGTAAAATCTAATTCACCTGCTGCTAGATTGCTCAATTTAATGGCAAGACTAGCCAATCCCCATGTAGATTGGTGAGACTAGCCAGTCCCTTTGTGGATAGGCTAACATGCCTCATTCACATATTCCCAACTCATCTACATGGCAAGGTCAAACAGTGGCTAGGAAAGTCATATGGACAGATAAATTCCGCACCTATTGTATTTCACTTTGTTTCCATGATTTTCCTGAATCTTCTGCCATTTCCACCCTTACCCTTTTCTAGACCATAAGCTCCAGGATCCTGTGGCCTCAAGTTCAGCAGGATGTTGCTTCTTATCCTACCTAAAACCAAACTCATTGCCTCTGAGTTAGTTCCAACTCACAGCAACCTCTTCGGGCAGAGAGATGGCCTACAAAGTTTCCAAAGCTATAAATCTTTAGGAATCAGACAATCTATCTTGTTCCTGCGGAGCTGCTGATTGAGTTTAAACTGCTGACTTTAGTTAGTTGCCAAGCACTTTAACCAATGCACCACCAGATCTCCTTAAAGGACCCACAAGGAACTAGAAAATATTTATGAGCCAAAGGCTCTAGAAATAAATGATCATTTGCGTGTTGTTGTTATCAAATGCTTCAAGTCCAGAACGACTCATAGCAACCCTATAAACAGCAGATCTGAACCCTGTCCTATCCTGTGTCATCCTCATCATTTCTGATATACTTGAGCCCTCTACAGCAGTCACTGTGTCAGCGCACCTATCTTCCTCTTTTTCGTTGACCTTCCACCTTTTCAAGCATGATAGCTCTCTCTAAACAACAGTCTCTCCTAATAACATTCCCTAAGTATATGAAATGAAACTTTGTTATCTTTGCCTCCAAGGAGCACAGGACATATCTGTTTGTTCTTTTGGGAGTCACTAGTGACTGGAATGCAAGAATTGGAAATAATGGAGAAGGAATGGTAGTAGGAAAGTACAGACCTGGTAACAGAAATTATGCTGGAAATTGAATGACTGTACATTCAATGACTTATACATCACAAATAACTTTTTAAAAAAATTCAAACAGGTCTAATAAGGACAAATGATACATAAGAAATTATTATAAAAATAGAAAGATAACTAGTTAAACGTGTGTGAGGATCCATGGTGGGGAGGAGGGAAGCAGAGTCGTTAGGATGGGCAAGGGAGAAATCATAGGGTCATACAATTTGGTGGGTGGAAGAAGAGCAGGTAAAGGAAATGGGAAAGATCTGGCTGGGATCTGGAGAGACAGAGTAATGGTGGACATAGTGTGAAACACAATGTATACAAACTTTGTAAGCAAACCAACATAAAATAAAATAAAAACGGGAAGGAGACCACAATGACTTTACACATGGGCCTCACCTGATAGACTGCATAGGAATCAGACTGACCACATTGTAGAAGGAATTGGAGAAGCTCAATATCAGCAGTCAAAACCAGGCCAGGTGCAGACTGTGGAACCTGTGGAACAGACCATCAATTACTCACATAGAAGTTCATATTGAGCCTGAAAAAAATTAAAACAAACTCACAACAACCAAAATATGACCTTAAAGCTATCCCGTCGGAATTTAAAAATCATCTTAAGAATAGGTTAACGGGACTGACATTGGGGTTGAGGGAAGACAGAAAAGGAGGGGAGGAATGATGTATATTGAAACAGATGAGTGAGAGAACTGTTTAAAAGAGACATATGAATGGGTATTCTTGTCATTGCAGACGTCCAGAGTGAAGGCTGCAGAGTGGAGTGGATTTGGGAGAAGGGCTTGCATAACAATGAAAGAGTTTTTCTTTTTCTTTTCAAAGAGAAGAGTGAATTGGGGGAGGGGAAAGAAAAGTGCAACAATGAATTACTGGAAACCCTAAGTCTCTGTAAACTTTAATTAAAATTAATAAGAAAAAATAAATAAAAATAAGAGGAAAAAATAATAGGGTTGAGGCATTGAACACCAATGATTGACAACCAGGTGAGTTGTGAGATAGTTTCAAGGATGTGTCATTCATGAAGAGAGCAAAAGGTCATTATAAAGACAGAGGAGATGTCTTGCTCACATATCCTCAAGGCAACAGCAGAAACATATCGCAGAACCACAACCCTTAGGGTAAGAAAGGATTGGATAGGTCAGGTGTTATCCCAGGACGTAGGTGTAGTACAGCTCCAAGACTCTAAATGTTACTCTGTATCATGGCGCCCCCTAGAGTTGAGCGGTGCACAACCTGCACAGCTAGAAGGCTAGACGCAATAACCCTGATTGTCCACCAGGGTGAGCTATGCTCCCTGCAAACTGTGTGGTCAGCTCACCCTCGGAGTAGACTAGATGGGGAGGGGACCTACTTGTATACATCCAAGGGCAATTTACATAGAAGGATATTCACAGCGTAGATATTACAAAGAGACAAGATCTGCAGTTATTAGATTCCAGAGGACACACAAACCCCATGTTGTTTTTGCTGTGTGCCGTTGAGTCTCTTGTGACTCATAGCGACCTTCTGTACAACAGCCCTAAACCCTGCTCTATCCTGTGGCAATCTCATTGTCTCCGACACACCCATTGTCTCCGTTACCCAGTCACTGAATCAATCCATCTCATCGAAGGTCTTCCTCTCTTGCACTGTCCCTCTACCCTCCTAAGCATGACGTCCCTGTCCAAGGACTGATCGCGCCTTGTAAAATGCCCAAAGTATGTCAGACGAAGCTTCAGAATTCTTGCCTCTAAGGAGCAGCCCAGCTTCACCCTCTCCAGGACAAACTTGTTTGTTCTCCTAGCAGTCCATGGTATATTCAATACTCTTCTCCAGCACCACAGCTCAAAGGCATCAAATCTCCTACCATCCCTAGTCATTGTCCAGCTTTCCGATGCATAGCAATTGCGAAGACTGTGGCCTGGATCAGGCGCACCTTAGTCTCCAGACTGACATCGTTGTTCTTCAGTACTTTGGGGAGGTTTCTGACAGCAGAATTTCCCAATGCAATTCATCTTTTAATTTCCTGGTTGTTGTTGTTGTTGTTATGTATCCTCAAGCTGACCCTTCAGTGGGTTTTCGGAGGCAGTAAATCACCTGGGAGGACATTGTGCACTACTTTCCTGCTAAACTGCGTGCCTTTGGGATTGCAGTGCAGCTTCCCACCAAAATCCCCTTCTGTTATTTGTTGAACACATGAACACACACACCCACACACACATGCACACACCCAAGTTAAGATAGTATGTATATGGGTCTATCTGCAAGCAAATTACCACATGGTTTCTGAGAAAGAGTGTGGGGTGAAGTGTGTCTCTCAGAGTATGAAATAATAATGAAAACATGATAGCAACATTTAGCAAAGACTTACTCTGAGTTGGTACTCTTAGAAGAAAATTCAGAGGTAGGTGCTATTATCACCCCCATTTTATACATGAAGAAACTGAGGAAGAGAAAGAAACTTGGCAAAGTCACCAGTAAGCAAGTGATGGAGCCAGGAAACACATATGCAGGCAGTCCATCTGCAAACTCTCCCATGTCTTGGCTTTTATTTCTGCAGACCCAAGCAGAACACCACTTCACTCTACAACATATGAGTTGCTGTGAGCAGAATCTTCTGAATAACAACTAGTTTATATGTAAACCAGGAGCCTCTGGATGTGAATGGTTAATGTGCTCAAATGCTAATGAAAAGACTGGCAGTTTAAGTCTACCCAGAAACACCTCAGAATAAAGGCTTATTCTGAAAATCAGCCATTGGAAACTCAATGGATCCCACTTTTACTCTAAAACACACAGAGCTGCCATGAGTTGACATGGCTCAATGGCTGTGGGTTTTAATGTTAACAGATCCAAGAGAGGGTTGAACACTGAGAACTCCAAATGTGTTTTCAGGAAGATGAGCCTTCAGCCTTTTGCCCCTGTTCCAGCCTAGAAAGGCCCCCAGCACCTTTGGCTGAAGCCCTATCAGGCAACCTAGTATGTCGTATGCAGTCTAAAGGCTTTTCTTGAGTTCAGTAATGATGAGCTTTGGAGATAGGCCTGGTTTCAACCCTGATTGTGCTTATTCGCTGAAACAAGCCTCAGTTCCCTCATATGTAAAAATTGGGATACTAATGCCAGCCTCACAGGGTCACTGTAGAGACTGAGAGAGCGCATGCTCATAAAGCACCAAACAAACAATGTTAAGTACCCAGAAAATGCTATCCGCCATTCATTTGTCTTTGGCTTAAGAAACTTAGGCAGAGGGCAGGGTATCCTTGGGTGACTGAGGGCCTTCTCCACGTCCCAGAAAATAGTCCCAACCTTGCAGTGGTTTTGGGAGGTCTGGTCAGCTCCCTCTGGTGCCTCCTGCTCCTCATCTCAGTCTTCTGCCCCTCCTTTCTCTCAATACTCTCTTTCCGATATGGCAAATGGTCCCTACCTGTACGCCCCATTCCCTGCCCGGCACTCCTACTCTCCATCACTCGTCTCTTCTCTGAGATGTAGTGCAGTTTAGGGACCCAATGTTGAGACGAGAAGAGTGGGTGAGAAAAGGATGAGTACATAGAGGGAAGCCACTAGTCTGGGATGTGAGAAAGCAGGTGTATTAGTTTCTTATCGTGGCCAAAACTGAGGTAGATCTGAAGCCCTTGCTATAGAAGGGCAATGACTGTAGTCTCCAGTATGGATTGAAGCTCAACATCAAGAAGAAAAGATTCTCACCATTGGGCCGATTGGTAGCACCATGATAGATGGAGAAGAGATTGAGATTGTTAACAATTTCCACTTGCTTGGCTCCATGATCAACAGTCTTAGCTCCAAGAACCAAGAAATCAAAAGATTGATTACTATGGAGAAAGTTGCTGTCAGAGACCTCTCCAAAGTACTAAGAGCAATGATGTCAATCAGGAGACTAAAGTACACCTGATACAGGCCAGGGTCTTTGCAAATTACTTGCTATGCATCAGAGAGATCAACAAAGACTAGAGTTGACAGAAGAAGACTTAATGCCTTTGAGTTGTGATGCTGGAGAAGAGTATTCAACAAACTATGAATTGCTAAGAAAATAAACAGGTTTATCCTGGAGAAGGCAAAACCAGGCTGCTCCTTAGAGGCAAGGATTTTTTTAAAAAAATTTTAATTGTTATTTTAACAAAAGTTTATGGAAAAGTTGGCTTTTTCATTCATTCATTGTTGCATTTTCATTCATTCATTGTTGCATAATTTCTTCCCTATTCACCCCCAGTTTGCTTTAAGAAAAATTAATTTATTGTTGCTTAATTTCCTCCCTGAGACAAGAATTTTTAAGCTCCATCTCACGTACTTTGGGCATACAGCCAGAAGGGACCAGTCCCTGTCAAAGGATATCCTACTTGAGAGAATGGAGGTACAGTGTAAGAGACAAAGATTCCAGATGAAACAGATTGAAATGATAACTGGGGCAATGACATAGGTTTGTCTGAGACACTGAGACTTATTCAGAATAAGGCAGGATTCACAAGTATTATACGTAGGGTCACCATGAATTGCAGGTGGCTCGATAGCACATAGCAACAACATTGTTGCTGTAACAAATAACCACAAATTTAGTGACTTAAAGCAATATCTAGAAATTTCTTTAACTATGAAAGCAACTCCATTTTTCCTCACCTTTTCGACTCCAGAATAATATATCATATGATCATCTGACTCGAAATGCCCCATGCCAGTCCATCTCATCTCTCCAATGCCTAGTATGTCAATATTTATGTGTTCCATTTCTTTCTTAACAATTTCTAATTTTCCTACATTCATGGTTCTCACATTCCATGTTCCAACTACTAGTGTCTGCTTACAACTGTTCCTCTTCCTTTGTATTTCTATACTTGAAAGTTTTACCTAGGTTGCCCTTTCTGTTCGTCTACGTGTGTTGTGTTGTACATAGGGTTTTCAGAGGCCTGCCATTTCTGAAGTGGGTGGCCAATCCTTCTTCCTAGTCTGTCTTAATCTGAATGTTTAGATTTAGAGGAGTATCTGACATACAGCAATTTGTGGAGTAGTGAAAGATAAATCCCTCATTTTGGAGTTGACCATTAGTTACAGTGTAGTCCCTGCCCTTAGCCCAGTGCCTTGGCCCACTT
>NW_006399778.1:7340196-7343295 GCF_000299155.1 Elephantulus edwardii | reverse complement strand
TCCCAAGCATGATGTCCCTCTCCAAGGACCCGTCCCTCCTGGCAACATGTCCAAAGTATGTCAGACGAAGCCCCAGAATCTTTGCCTCCAAGGAGTAGCTTGGTTTAATCCTCTCCAAGATGAAACACTACATGTTTTAAAATTAGTAAGAGAGTGCATCAGGGTTACATTCTCTCTATATACCTATTCAATCTGTATGCTGAGCAAATTATTCCAGAAGCTGGACTCTATGAAGAAAAATGTGGCATCAGGATCGGAGAGAGACTCATCAGTAACCTACATTACGCAGATGGCACAATCTTGCTTACTGAAAGTAAGGAAGACTTTAAGAACTTGCTGCAGAAGATCAAAGAATATAGCTTTCAATATAGATTGCATCTCAGTGTCAAGAAAACAAAATTCTTACCATTTGACCGATAGGCAACATCATGACAGATGGAGGAAAGATTGAAACTGTCAACAACTTTATCTTACTTGGATCCACAACTAACACCTTTGGTTCCAGCAGTCAGGATATCAGGATATTTATTGCACTGGGAAAATCTGCAATTAGGGACCTCTCCAAATTATTGAGGAGTAATAATGTCAGTTTGAGGACTAAGGTGTGCCTGGTTTAAGCCATGGTCTTTCTGATCACTTGCTATGCATCTGAGAGCTGGACGATGATAAGGATGACAGAACTGATGCCATTGAGTTGTGGTGTTGGAGAAAACCATCAGCTATGATAAAATCAAGGTGACAGTAGGACTGTGCTTCTTCTGCTGGGGAAGACCTGTGTCTCTAGGCGAGGATTTGTTTCCTTGCCTTTCCAAGCTTCTCCAGGCCACTCGGATTCCTAACTCATGGCTCTTTCCTCTATCTTCAAGGTCAATGGCTTAGCACCTTCAGATGGCTGACACTAGCTCTCCAACTCCCTCTTTCCATTACAAAGATCACTCAGGATTATCTCCTTATCTCAAAGTTGGCTGCATAGCAATCAATTCTATCGGTATCTTTGATTCTCATTTGCCCTGTAACATAACATATTCACAGGTTCCAGGGATTAGGACATCTTACGTGGGGAGCATTGTTTTGCCAACCACAGTGAGTATAAAAAAAATAAGTAAATAAATAAAAATACTGCTGTTGGTTCTTGACATACTGAGGCTTTGACTTATGAGGCCACCTGCACTCAGAAGCCTTCCACTGCTCCCCATTGTCTCTGGGATGAAAGCCAGATCTCAGCCTGGCAGACAAGGCCCTTCATAAACTGGCTCTTTGCCACATGACCTTGGTGTTCACTCCATTTGATGAACAGGAACTTTCTGGCCTCCTCGTCTGAGAGGTTTTTTCTTCCGTTTAGGACCATTAAAGTTTCAATGTCATGTCTTCCTAAATCCTTAGGACTCTCCCTTCGCCAGCACTATGATGAAGCCTCTCTTAACAGTAGTTATTAATATATATATACTGGTTTGGGGTTCATCACCAGCAGACAGTGGGTATTTGAAGGTCAACTTCTCACACGTGAGCACACATCAGAATCACATGGAGGGCTGGCTAAAACAGACTGCTGGGCTTTCTGGAACCATTGAGGTAGATTAATCCCTCCCCTCATAACTATTACCCTGAGGAAATATTTCAATTTTTATTTATTTTTTTAAAAAGGTACTCTTCTTTTAATTGATATTTAATGAAAGTTTACCAGAAAACTTGTATTTTCATTCATTGATTATTGCACATTTTCTTCCCTACCCACCCTCATGCCAGTTCTCTTTTCTCTTTTTTTTTATGCCCAGCATTTTAATTTTTTTTAATTTTCTACTAGTTTATTTACAAAATTTGAATACATTGTTTTCAAGAACAAATTCTTTCAATTTCCCTCACCCACAACACCCATCAAATTGTACAAACCCATGATTAATCAATCCCCCCCTCACCCTGCACATCCTTATCCCTCTGCTTCCAACTTCCCCCACCCCTCTTGGATCCTTATACTCATTCTACAATAATGGTTTTATACAATATTTATCCTTGTGGGACTGAGTTAATTCACTCAGCATAATGCTTTTTAGTCTTGAACCAAAACTATCCCCTCAAAGTCATCTTCAAACAAGAGTTTAGCCCTTGTAGAAAAGAATGCCTGTATTAAGCATCATAGTCTTTAAAGAATTGTCTATGAGACATTGATCACAGCAACTCAAATAGGTGAGTCATGGGAGAGGCTAGAGAGGATTATGCTGAGTGAACTAACTCTGTCTCATAAGCAGAAGTATTGCATAAGACCATCTTCGTAAAAATAGGATACCTCCCCAGAGGTATGCGGTTCGAGTCCACCAGATGCTCTGCTCGAGAAAAAGGAGCAATCTTCTCCTGTACCAGTCAGATTTGATTTGACGGTACACACGAATAACTAATAAGATGTGCATAAAAGTCCAAAGGAGGAAGAGGAGGGGCCAGGGGGCTGAGGGAGGAAATCACAAGGTCACCGAGTTTGGGAGGTGGAGGTGATGTAATCAGTAACGATCCAATCGGACCCTGAAAACACAGGGTGATAGTGGGCATAGATCAATGGTGATTGGTTTTATAAAACACAATGTGATCAAAGGCAGGATTTATAAAACACAATGTGATCAAGGGCAGATTACGTTAGTGCCTGACGTCAACGTCTTTAAATGAACAAGTGAGCAAGACTCAGATCTTTAGCAAACCTTCAGTAATCGTCATGGCGGGTACGGGTTTAGTGGCCGGAGAGGTTGTGGATGCACTGCCCTATTTTGATCAAGGTTATGAAGCGCCCGGCGTTCGCGAGGCGGCTGCAGCGCTCGTGGAGGAGGAAACTTGCAGATACCGACCTACAAAGAACTACCTGAGCTACCTGGCAGCCCCAGATTACTCAGCTTTTGAAACTGACATAATGAGAAATGAGTTTGAAAGACTGGCTGCTCGACAACCAACTGAGTTGCTCAGTATGAAACGGTATGAGCTTCCAGCCCCTTCCTCAGGTCAGAAAAATGATATTACTGCATGGCAAGAATGTGTAAATAATTCTATGGCCCAATTAGAACATCAAGCAGTTCGAATTGAAAATCTAGAACTAATGTCACAGCATGGATGCAATGC
>NW_006399778.1:7324888-7340080 GCF_000299155.1 Elephantulus edwardii | reverse complement strand
ATGCAACTAACAGCTGGGTCCAAATTGAGAGAAATGGAGTCAACTTGGGTATCCCTGGTTAGTAAGAATTATGAGATTGAACGGAGTATTGTACAACTAGAAAATGAAATCTATCAAATAAAGCAGCAGCATGGAGAGGCAAACAAAGAAAACATCCGGCAAGACTTCTGAAAAGAAAGATGAACTTTCACAGACTATCAGCCATCTGAGTTCTTCTGAACCATGAAAGACCAACATTTTATGGAAACCATTGGTTTAATGTTTAGAAACCATAGAATGTGAAACTTTTGTATTATTTCTGTGTGTACATATTAGCAAAATAAAATCTTTCTGCTTGGTAGTATTTTTGTAGCTTAAAAAGAAACAATCTAAAAAAAAAAAAACAATCTTAAGGCATTCAATGTAAGTATGTCCTTATCTTTATCTTGGGTCTTATTTTGCATCCAAGAGTTCTTTATGGAAAACTTTCACATGTACAAGACTTTGGGAGGTTTTTGCTTATATCTTTGTCTAATAAGAAGTAACGCTAAATAAATTTTTTGTTAATCAGACAAGAAAAAACAAGGTGTGGGACTGATCGAACGAAACACAATGTGAATGAAGGAATGTGTGAAGCACAATGCACATGAATGAAACACAATGTATACGAATTTTGTATGCAAACCAGTATAAGATTTAAAAAAATATATACCCTTAAAATATTCTTAAAAGAAAAAAAGATGAGACTTTTAGGGAGGCAGAGAGTGTAGATGATCTGTTTCCATCAACAGGGCTGAAATAAATGTGAGGCAGGAAAAAGGCTCACAGGTCTGTTCACCGTTCACCACTTACTGTGTGGCCTCAGGTAAGTAACCTTACCTCTCTGAGCCTCAGTGGGAATAATAATATCTATTTCATTGAGGTTTTGTGAGGATTAAATAAGATAAAACCTAGTGTTTAACCAATCCACTGTCGTTTCTGACTCAGCAACCCTGTTGAGTTTCTGAGACTGTAAATTTTAATGGAAGGAGATTGCTTATGTCTCTTTTTTTATGTCACTTTTGTCTTAAAGAGTGGATAGTGGATTCAAATTGCCAACCTTTTGGTTAGCGGCTCAGAAGGTCCTTATATGTCACCAAGGCTCCTATTGTGTTTAATGAGGTGTCAATAAAACTGTTAGGGGTCACTGGGCTCTGACTTACTTGATTCTACGTTCAACAAAATTTCCTCCAAGTTATGCATTTGGCTGAGTGACCGACCACCAGAGGGCAGTAGTCCCCAAATGGGGAACTCGAATTTACCTGGAAAGAAACCCGACCCGAGTTGACCAGGCAAACACCCTGAAGGTGCTTAATGATCCCTTTAATTGAGTAAGCACACATGATGGGAGAGATGTTGATTGGATCAACATAGCCCCTGGGGAACACACGCTGGGTATTCTGCTGGTCATTCAGCTATGGACACTCAAGGCCTAGCACCACCTGGGAACCAGGGAGTCCAGATTTGCCTTTCTGTTAGCTCTAATTAGGGACTGCCACACCCTGGCAAACCACCTTGCCTTTCCAGAGCGGTTCCCTGTTGGCTCTGCCTTCTACCTCATCCTTCAAATGTTTCCTTCAAGTCCTAGTCCCTGCGTTCATTTCTCCATAGTTCATTTTTCCCTAGAATAAGTCTAACAGGGCTCCCCAAACACTCTCTTTTCCTTGATTGTAGCATTTTAACATTTCCTTAAGTATGTACTTCCACGTGGGTTAGGTAAAGATTAAGAAGTGGGCCACTCGGGGATCAGAGTTCTCTTTCTGACTGTGTGGTGGTGGGCACAAAATCTAAACTCTCAGTCTCACTTTCCTCATTTGGAAAAACGGGGCCACTAGTAATACCCACCTCATAAGGGTTTCCTGAAAATTAAAAGATGTTTACAGGAAGGGCCCTGGTTTCTGAAATGAATGATTGAACAGTTACCAAAGCCCATTCATTGGGAGCCTCAAAGGCAGTGACAGTTTTCATTATTTTCACATTGTCCAAAGCCCAGTGCACATTGTCTATTGACCCTCAAACTGATGCCACTCCATCCTGCAGCCTCAATATCACCTGGAATTTTTTTTTTTTTTTTAGAAATGCACATATTCAGGCCCCACGCCTATTAAATCAGAAACTCTGGGGTATGTGTGGTGCAGCAGCGTGTGCTTTAACAAGCCCTTCAGGGGATTCTGTTGAGATGAGCTTTTTAATCTACTGACTGAGCATAGGAGCTCAGTGGTGTCTGTTTCAATAAATATGTACATTTCATTTGAAACATGTGGTTTTAATTAAAACAGGCTGCAAGCTCCTTGAAGGCAGTAGCTGTGGTTTCCTTGCACTAGTAGGTGCAGGTATACACAAAACCAAAACCTGACTCCACTCACTGCCTTTGGGCCGGCTCTAACCCACAGCAGCCCCATGTACAACGCTGCCTGATCCTGTGCCACTGTCAGTTTCCAATGGGTTTAGGTCCATCCCTCCAGTCACTGTGTCAGTCCAGCTCATATAAGGTCTTCCTCTCCCCTTTTCCAAGGTCTGGCCCCTCCTGAGAACATGCCCACAATTCACCCACCACCCTTGCCTCCAAAGAGCACTCCACAGTTTCACATCTTTCAAGACAGATTTGTTCCTCCATTTTGACATCCACAGCGGACCAATATTTTCCACCAACACCACAATTCAAAGGCCTCAATTTTCCTTGGTTTTCCTTAGTCATTGTTCAACTTTCACATGCATATGAAGCAATTGAAAAGGCCACCCCTAGCTGGATCAAGCACACCTTAGTCTTCAAACTGATATCCCTGCAGGGTTGAACTTCATACATAGACACAATTATTTCGGAGGAACTGGAATGGAACTGGAAAGACAACAATTACATCACACACTCTGGGGAAATAGAGATAAAAGCCAATCCCTGTCCTCTGGATATTCACAAGGCAGATAAATTGAGATAAAATCACAAATTACTTGACAGCTCAATAATACATTGAAGTAGATAGGGCATCACAAATGCTATGGAGGAGCCTATGTCCATATTCTATCTTGAAAGATAAGGAGTAGGCTAGGGGTTGAGGCATATGGTAGGGGTGAGGGTAGTGATTTGGCTTGTTTTGCTTTGTTGAGGGGGAACAGAATCAATACCTCTGACTGTCTTCCAACACACAGGTTGGGTATTAGGAACGACTTCTCCCTGCCCATAGGGCAAGGGTGGGACACTGATCAGAGTAAGGCAAAAGTCAGTCCAGAACTTAACTGCCACTTGGTCCTCTTGCCTCAGGAAAGTCCAGGGAGTTAAAGAGGTTGCACATTGAAAATCACTGCCCTCAAAAGAGGGAAGGCGGCAGGGGGGGGGGGGGGCGGGGTGTTGGGACACATCAATCTCTTTTCTCCCACAGTAACAAGGGAAAAACCCATGTGACCATCTCCTTAGAAACATCTGACAAACTCAATATATATGCACGAATTTTCAATTTTCAAAACGAAGTAGTTAACGAAGCACAAGATGAAACTACTCTTCCGCAGCAAGGACCACACCAAGTGGAGAGACTTTAAAGAGGATGCACACATGCATTATTACTTTGACAAATCCATCATACTTGAAGCAGTGTGACAGTGAAGAGACAAGAGCCTGTATTTGTCTACTCAAAACGTTTGCTCTTAACACTATGCTCTCCTGAACAAGGGTCATTTATTTATCAAATATTTATTGACTATCTACCGTGTGCCAGGGTGGGGTCGTAACCGCTGCTCCTTCCTGGTCAAGAGCACTCACCATGGATGGACACACCTAGCTGGTGTGTGTCTGCAGCAGCGTTCTTGAGATTGAAGCAGCAGGGACAAAAGACTAGGCCACCCAGCAGAGCTCATAAGAAGAGGTTCTGATGGGATTTAGCAAAGCGGCAATATGATTTTTTGATGTTTATTCAAAAGTGTTTTTTGCCTTTGATTATTATTAATTCTGGAATATAGGACAGACAATAAAACTGAAACTTGTAAAGAATGACTTAGATTTCTAAAAAAAGAGCTGGAAGGAATCTTCACTCATTTGCTTAATAAACATTTTTCAAGCATCTAATCTGTCTAGAGAGCTCTGGTGGCATAGTTGGTTGGGAGTTGTACCACTAACCCAAAGGTGCAGTTCGAATCCATCTCCATCAGAGACTCTGAAGGGGGTAAGATGGACAGTCTCCACTCATGCAATTTACAGCCTTGGAAACCCAAAGGAGGGTGAGCTATGAGTCAGTTCCAACTCAAGAGTAATGAGTTAACTATGTGCATGCAAGGAGCACAATGATTACAGCCAAGTGGGTTAGGGGAAACTACAGAGATGATTCTTAACCTGGGCTCCACTGGAATAGGACATCCCAGAGAAACAGCCTGAGCAGAAGCCAGAAAAGGCAAAATATGTTGCTTCCTGGAACAAAGTCCAGTGTGTCTACATTGTCCACAATTCACTCATGAGGCTGGGAAGATGGAACAAGCCAGGCTGTCAGTGGCTGCACGGGATGCTTCATCTTGAGGGCAGTGGGGAACATTCAAGGGCAGACAGGCATTCGGCTGGGGAGTGACATGATTAAAAGTACATTCAATGCACACCCATGTTTATCGCGGTTTTGTTCACAATAGCAAGGAGTTGGAAACAACCCAGGTGTCCATCAACAAACGAATGGATAGAGAAGCTGTGGTATAGTCACACAATGTAATACTACACTGCACTGAAAACCAAGGAACTCATGCAATACCATTCAAAATGGGTGACCCTGGAGGACATTATGCTGAGTGAAATATCTCAGTCACAAAAAGACAAATACTGCATAGTGCCACTGTTGTAGAATGGTACTGACATCAGGGTTGGGGTAAGACTGAGGAAAACTGGATAAATTATGTATACTGCATTGAAACAGATGAGGGAGAGAATCATTTAAATGCGATATATGATAGGGTATTATGGTTATCACAAGAGCCCAGAATTAAGGTTGCATAGTGGAGTGTACTTGGGACAGTGGGAGGGGTGTGGGGGGATTATATACCAAAGAAGGAATTTTACTTTTCAAAGAGAGGAGCGAACTAGGGGGAGGGCTGGGCATGGAGAAAAGTGTGACAATGAATGAATGAAAATTTTAAAAAAAAGTATATTTGAGATAGTGGAGAGGGTGCTGTAACTTCAGCTGTAACCAAATCACCAGGAATTAAGACACAACTTCCTTGTTCTGTCTCCAGATTTTTTTTTTCAATTCTGCAGGTTGTAGATGGGGACAAAGAATGTGCATGTCTAACAACTTCCCACGTGGTGCTGATCTGCAAGTCAGAATATTACACTTTGAGAATCACACAATGTGCGTGTCTAACAAGTTCCCATGTGGTGCTGATCTGCAAAGTCAGAAAATTACACTTTGAGGCGAGCTCTGGTGGCCTAGTGGCAGGAAACTGCACTGCAATCCCAGAGGTACACGGTTCAAATCCACCAGATGCTCTGCTGAAGAAGGAGGAACAATCGCCTCCTGTACCAGTCAGATCCGATTTGACGGTACACACGTAAAAAAAGAAAAAGAAAATTACACTTTGAGAATCACTGTTATAATGAATGGAGTGGAGAATATCTAGTAGTAAAATCAAGGTGGTAATTGAAATGGTCCAAGGGCATTGGTGGCTCAGTGGTAGAATTTTCATCTTCTGTCTGGGAGATCCAGGTTTGACTCCTGGCCAGGGCACTCCATGCACACCCCTTGTTCAGCAGAGGCTCACATGTTGCTATGATGTGGAACAGGTTCCAACATTTTCTGGATGAAAATGAACTAGCAAGAAAGGCCTGGCGAGCTATTGCTGGGAAAGAAACCAGTGAATCACAACAGTTCAATCTATAACAGTGTGAGGATGGCATAGGACCAGTCAGAGTTTCATGTTTTTGTTTTGTTTGTTTGTTTTGTGGTGAATGGGATTGCTGTGGATTGGGAGTTGACTTGATAACAGCTAACAGCTGAAACAGCCCAGGTGAGGGGGGATGGAGACAGAGTAAAGTAGGTTTGCATAGTTTGGATCTCAATGCTGTTAGCTTTTCAGTATCTTTTTTTTTAGCACAGCCTAGATTTTAATGAACGATGAAGATCATCCCCAGGGGCCAAGCAAAAGAGACACCCAGGATCCGCTGGCGACCTCAGCACAGCCTCCGCGCCTCTCATTCTGACTCCAGCAGGGTCAGCACTCGCGCACTGGCCTTTTCACGTTGCGGATGATGGTGCGGCTCAGGGTTAGGGTTAGTGTTGTCCATGAACTCCACACGCACCTGCGTGCACTGCCCTTGCGAGCTGGTCCTGCCCAACACCTTGGTGACTCCGGCCAGCTCGATAGGCTGCACGCGGCTGGTATCCATGATGCTGCATGGCGGCGGGCGGAAGAGATAGCTTTTCAGTATCATAATGGTGAGATTTTTATCATGGTACTAAGTCAGGTATCACGAATAACTCATTGTCATCAAGTGAGAACCAATTCATTGCTGACCTTCCAGTGGGTTTCTGATGCTGAAAATGGCATGGAAGAAGACTGGGGGATTTGAACCATTGGAGAAGTGCAGTCATTGAGAGGTGCAGCCACCTCCTTCCTCCCACCTCCTTCCTCTACCTGCAGCCACACTACCCAAATGGCCACATTCCCCAGAAGGCATATTGTTCCCATCTATCATTCTAAGGCCAGAAAGGACTCATTTGGGATTTTTTTTTCATCCAATATATTTTAAGAACAATTTTAGGCTTATATAAAAATTATGCAGAAAATAGAGAATTTCAATACACTTCTTCCTTGTGAACACTTTTTCTTCTGTTATCAGCACGTCACATACATCTGTTTTTAAGAAACCTTTGACACTCCAACTCTACTAGAACATGTAATACTACGGAGAACCCTAGAGTTCCTGAGTCTTTGCTGGCTCTGGAGACGTGAGTGGGACAGGGGGAAATTTCCTGACAGAAATCATGTACCTTGGGAAGAAACTGGCTTCCCCCCACCCCTTTTCCCTAGTTTTAAAGCTTACCTGACTCTAAAGGTAATACCAAGCAAAATGGCGTTCTTAAAGCACCCTAAGGAATTGGGGGGTGGGGATGGGGTGTTTCAAGTGTCACTGGCAAGAAAGGCATGACCTTGTTTCTTACGGAGCTGAGGCCTGGGTAGTTCAGCCCCTCAGCCAGGCAGGGAGTGCAGGGGTAACACAGCATAGGGCCGGGAAGCTGCTCAGAATACACGCCATGGACCCAAGGGCAGCAGTACCTATGTCCAACCCTAAGACTAAGGGTCTGGGGAATGAGCTTTAATTGCTGCTAGACCTCAGCATTAAACTCATCCCCATTGGCTCCTGTGGGCCCCATCTCATCTCTCTTCTAATTTAGTGCTGATGTTATGCACAGTCATGTTGGAACCAACTCACAGATATGTTTAGAGGTTACAAATTCCATAAGAGAACAGTTCCTATCTTTCTCTGGAGGGACAGCTGGAAGATTTGACCCTCCTGCCTTTGGGTTGGCAGTGCAAATGCCTATCACCAAACTACTGGAGCTCAAATTCCATTCTAGAAAGGCGCATCAAATAGAGCCAAAGCCAAGGAATTCAAACGTGTCTGTCCTCAGAGAATTGGTCAAATGGCTGGCTGCCCACTGAGACCTCAGAAAGTGCAGTGATCTTCAGTTCCACTAAACTAGACCCCATGCAGCTCTTCACTTTTGTCCTGAAACACCTCCCAAGTGTCTCCCTGGCCCTGGCCAAGCTGGGGCTCAAGCGGAGCTTCTGAAGAGACCCCTGTATTTGAGGAAGAGACCAAAGGCATTACTTTAAATCCCATAAAAAAAAAAATTAGTCCTGCTTGGAGTTGGGAGGATCTGCAATCTGCTACCTATTCCTGGCTGACTCGGGTGCCTGTGCCCAAAAAGCTGGACAAATGACAAAGCCCAATTGTCCCCAGCTAGGCATTAGCTCACATAGGGCAGCACAACTGTCCCCAGCTAGGCATTAGCTCACATAGGGCTTCGGTCCCAAACAAACCCACACCCCAAATTTCAGGAGTCTGCTTAGGAACAGTCAACAAGAAAGCCAATTTCACATTTTAAATCAGCTTAATGCTACAAATTTTTAAGAAAGTGCTGCCCGGCTGAGGCCCTGAGGAAATCTAGCTCCCTGAGGGTAGGTGGTGGTAGGCCTCAAACCACAACTCTTGGCTGCCGCTCTCTAGAAGGCACGGCCTTGGTTCAGCGCAAAGCACGCTGGGCTCAAGCTGGTGGGGGAGAAGGCAGTGCAGGACAGTCAAAACTCTGAGGAATGAAATGAAGCCAAAAAGCCCTCTGGCAACTCAAGCCTGAGGAGGTAACATGAGTCCATCTCCCCATTTGCTACCAAGGCCTGGAAGATGCTCAGCATTTTTATGTCAGAAACAAAAACAGGTCACCAAGCCCTTCCTGGTCATCTCTGTCCTTCTGGAGTCTGTGTAAAAGCTAAGTGGGTAAAAGTCATTGGAAAAAAATCATCCCTTTCAAAAAACTTGGGGGAAAAAATCCTCCTACAAGCTACCAGAGGGAATGTTTTGGGGTACACTTCTTTCACTAGACCACCTTACCCTAAGCTCTCTGCCATTTCTCTGTGGCAGGGCTCTATTTGTATCCCTGGTGGTTCTTGGTGTGAAGCAGCCCCTGTAGAGGACAAGGCAAAACATTTGAGAGCTGCCCACAGCAGCCGGTGCAGCTGCCTCCAAACTCCTGTCTGGGTTCTCCTCAGAAGTCAGGGTCTATGTGACCTGCTGACAACTCCTGAGCTGGAGGCTGACCTGGGAGGCCAGGAAGTTGACTCCTTGGAGGGCTATTTCTATACTTTTAGAGGAAGGAATTCCACAGAAAGGGGACTCCCTAACTAGCTGCTCCCTCAGTCTTGGGGACCACTCAGGAACTTTGAGGCCCCTGCCTTCGGATGGTTCCCTGGAATCATTTCTGGGGCAGAGGCCTACAATCTAAGGCTGGCTGTTACTTGAAGCACCAGGCTGAGAGAAGAGGTCAAAGGGTCTGCAGCCACCGCTTCCTAGAATTTCAAGATCTAAGTGCAATTAGAGGTTGGGCAGACTGGATGGCCCCCCCAGAGACCTAGGCCTACCCTGCTGAGGGGAAATCTGGGCTTGGCCTGGGGCTCTAGAGCCTGCACCTACCCTTGGACTGCAGACAGTGCTGTCCTGTCTGAGGAGAAATCTTGCTAGAACTAGACCAATTTCCCTGCTAAAACTTAGGGATGACAAACAAACCTCAACCTGAAATAAATACAAAGGCATTAAGTGCTTCTTGATAAATTGAGGGTCCTTACTACCCCTCAAAAGCAACTAGCAGGACCTATTCCTGGACCTGTTTACCTCACCTGTAGCCCTTCAGGTAAGAGGTCTGAGGTCAAAAGACTCCACGAGCCTCAATAGGCCCAGCTCCCGTCATGAAGGTCAGGACTCAACCCTGGTATATACTCCTCACCCATGTGTTCCAAATTCCCTGACAGCCTCTGCTGACCAGGAGTGGAGGAGAGATGAGACCCCTGTGGCCTCCGGAAAGCACCTTGTAGCCAGTGTCCCTGTACGGGGAGAAGGCTTGTCTGTGAGGAGGTAGAGACAGGAGCAAGGCTGCTAGGGGTACACAGGACCCTCAATTAATCAACAGATTCCCAAAGTCATAGTTGTCAAAGAGGTCGCTGATGCCGTCACACCCGTCCAGACCCAACAAGTAGGCTTCGTGATCCAAGGGTGGAGAGAAGTCCATCAGCGGGGAGCTGTAATCCAGCATCGGGGACAGGAACTGGTCCTCGGTCTGCTGCAGGAGGGGTTGTGGCAGCTCTAACATGCTGTCAGTGCCCTCCAGGGGGATAAGGGGGGACTGCAGGATGTACTGAGGTGTCATCACTGGCACTGCAGACAAATAATAACCAATAGTCACATCTGGTTCTGTTGCCCAAACTGTCCCCATTCCCTAGACTATAGTCCCCGCTTCTTCTCTCTCCCAAAGGATTAGGGACGATCCATCACAGTTAATGCAACCACCACACACTCAGTTGGCCAAGCGAAAAGGGCCATAAATTACCCATAATCCCCCATTACCTCCACATCTAGCCTAGCAGAAAGCTGAATCAACCCCACAAATTCTCCAAACTCCTCATTTTTCTTCAGCTCCAGTGATGCGATCATCCTGGTCCAAGTACAATCCCTGCTCACCCAAACCATGGTGGGAGCCCCCTCAGTGATTATGTCATTTCAGCTCTTGTCTCTTCTAGAATACGTGCTCTAGTTTAACTCCAAACTCTAATGTTGTTCTGTGGCATAGAGTTAGAACAGAGCCTGTAATTATTAGAGGTTGTAAATTGCCCAGGAGAAAAATGCCCACCTTTCTCCCATGGAGCTGCTGCCTGCCTTCACGTTGGCTGTGCAACACCTCACCCACCAGGCCACCAGAGATCTAAACTCCAAGGTGTTTCGGTAGCTGAGGCTCTGTGTGATCCGGCCCCTGCCTATCTTTCTATCTACCCGTTCCTCTTAGAGTCACACTAATAACACCAGCCTCAGCTACACCAGCTTGTGCCCACGAGAGGTAAGGTAATTTTCTACATAAGGGTCTGAGATGGGGCACCAGAAAAAACCCCATCAAATCTTTCTTGATGCCTGGAATCCCACTGTCAGACCCAACCAAGCATCATTCTGAAAATACCACCACTCTAGTTTATCAACCTCATGTTCACTGTGTAGCTGCTAACTGTGGGCAAGTGATTGGCTTTTTCTGTGCTTCTGTTTCCTCATCTTTAAAATGGGATGATAATGGTATATGCACTGACAGAAGAACAAATAGGTTCGTCCTGGCTAGGGTGAAACCAGGCTGCTCCTTGGAGGCAAAGATTCTGAGGCTTTGCTTGACATATTTTGGGCATGTTGTAAGGAAGGACCAGTCCTTGGAGAGGGATCTCATGCTTGGGAGGGTAGAGGGACAGTGAAAGAGAGGAAGACCCTTGATGAGATGGATTGACTCAGTGACTGGGGTAATGGGGGTAGGTGTGACGGAGAGAAAAAGGTTGGCATTGGCACAGGACAGAGCAGTGTTCAGGGTTATTGTACATAGGGTCTATATGAGTCGCAAGCAACTTGATGGCACATAACAACAACAATAACAATGGTATCTGCCTCAGTGGGGTATAGGAGGAATATATGTAAGAGATAAAGCTGGTCTGCAGAAATCAGTATTGGACCCAGCATGCTTCCACTGTTAATAAGAACAGCCCATTGACTTGAGGCAGGCATGACATTACCTCTGTTGACAGATAAGCAAACTGAGGCTCTAAGAACTACCTAAAGGTATTTGGATCAAAACCAAGAAACCTAGTGTTTGTTTAGTGCACTGCAAAAGCATGCTAGCATTACTGAAAAAGGCCAGGGTCTGGAGCAAGAAGGACCTACTGCCTCCATTTCTTCCTTAGGGGAAAAAATAAACAAATAAATAAATAAGGGTCCATCTCTTTGAGTCACTGGAGCAGGAACTGAGATAATACGCCTGAAAACCTTGATTACACACCGGACCTTGCTCTCTTTGCTGTTGTTTATGGCACTCAGATAGAACTGCTCTGTAACAGCTGTCCAGCTGTCTGTTCACCACTCTCTGAACATTGTTTGGAGAACACCACGACACACTACAGACCCTTTCCGGGGCCCCTTCTTGATGGTGAAGGGCTGTGTCTTATTCAAGACTTTGTATCTCTAACACTAAGCACAAGGCCTGACATACAGTCGGTGCTCAATTCACACTAGCTTTAAAAAAATAAAAAGTCACACTCATGCCGTATTATCTCCTGTAATCTACCCAATAATCATAAGGGCAGTTCAAATGTTATTTTAGATGTGCAAAAATACAGAGACTTGGCAAAGGTAAAGTGGCCTGCTCTCAGTCACAAAGTCATTAAGAGGTGAGGGGCAGACTCAATGCCATGTCTTCCGATTTCCAATCCTGTGCCCTGACAGCTACGTTTAGATCTACCTCAGAATGTCAGAGCCTGGCAATAACTCTAGTCTGAACCCCTTCCACTACAGATGAGGGAAACTGAGGTCCCAGAGGGGTAATGATTTCCCTGTGATGCCAGGAATAGGGTCAGAATCCGGATCCTGAGATTACAATGGCTTCCTCTTTAGGCGCACATTGTTCCAGGTACTCAGGCAGTGACTAGGCCAGAAAGTGGAACACGTGTGTCTGTCTCTACCTGAGGGAGCCTTCCAGGAGACCTCCTCTTCCCCTCGGGTGGAGATAGGCCACATGGTCAGGGTGGAAGGTAGCCACAGTACAAGCTGTGGAGCGGACGTGAGGAGAGCTGACTTGCAGGCTATCCCCATCGTTGACAGCTCTGAAGCCTGTAAGCCCCTAGCCCTTCCTGGGCCTCAGGCTCCTGATCTGTGAAAATTCTAACCTTGCTGTGTATGGGACCCCATCGCCACCAAGGCTTCATGACAAATGAAGCAAAGGGGTTCCAACCCTGGACGGCTGTGCACATGTTGACAGTCAAGCAAGAAAGCAAAACAAGAAGAGGAGGGAGATCAGGGTGGGGCACAGGTCTGGGGTGGGAGATAGGCACAAGGGAGGTGCCCAGAGGAACAGATGGTGGGTACAGGGAGAAGTCCTGTGGAGAACCTGGGTGAGGCAGTCAGCTCGGGAGCAGACACCAGAGGAAGAACGGAGCCTGCGCTCCTGCCTCAGCTCTGCCATCAACTCGAGGTATGAACTCAGGGAAGCCATCCATCCTCCCTGAGCCTGATGACTCATGTGAAAAATCAAGGGTTGAGTTAGCTCAGGGGTCAGCAAATTCCTTTAGTAAAGGGCCAGATAGTATTTAAGGCCACTTAAGACTTCTTTGCTATGCAGTCTTTTTCAACTCTTAAAAAAAAAAATTAAACCCATTCTTATCTCGAGGACCTACAAAAACAGGCCTCCAGGCCTGTTTGTTGACCTTTGAGTCAGAGAAATGGAATCCAATCTGTGTTCTGCAGAACCCCTCTCCAGACCTCTTTCATCAGCCTCAGTTCTAGCTCTGCCTTGCTTTAAATATTTAGGTTTTACCTGAGGGAATTCTGTAAGACAAAAGGCGGAAGGAACACTGGCTCAATAGACCTCAAAGGGTCCTGCCAGTCTATATGATGCATGGACCCAAGAAAAGAGCAAAATCTCTGCTGGGGAGAGGATAGGCCTTCATGGGCTCCCATTTCTGACTTTTCCTAATTCCCACCCTTCTTGGGAGGCCTCTCTACCCGTCTACTCACTGCTGGCTGGCCCACACCTACTCCTGCTGGATGTAGCCTGGTTTGAGGCCTACTGCCTAACTCCTCAACCAGGAACCTCATCCTTGAATTGTCTTTGGAGAGAATCAGTTGGGGGATTCTGGGTACAGTGTATCATCTCAACAGCAATGAGTTTTTTAATTTTCAAACTGGAAATAATGAAATCTACCTCAAGAGTTGCTGTGAGGTATAAGAGAATAATGGATGCATAAGACAATTGTGGTCCAAAAATCCTTATTCTTCTTTCTCAATAAAGTTTTCTGCCTCTGCCTTCCAAACCAAACCCAAACCCCTTAATTTCCATTTACTGAATGCCAAGTGTTATGCCCATGGCAATTGTCACAGCAATAACAGCACTAGTGGTGGTAATAAAGACCTGGAAGAGCTGTGGTTAAGGCATCTGGCTATTAACCAAAAGGCTGGCAGTTCGAACCCACTAGCCACTCTTCAAGAGATGAGGCAGTCTGCTTTACGTCCTTGGAGAAAGATCTATGCCCTCAGAGAAAGATCTACAGCCTTGGAAACTCTCTGAGATAGTTTTATGGAGTCACTATGAATTCAGAATTAACTCAGTGGGCTTGGTTTTTGGCTTACGGAGTCAATTTCAACTTATATGGACCCCAGGTATGTCGGAATAGAACTATGTTCCACAGAGTTTTCAATGGCTGACTTGCCAGATGTAAATCACCAGGCCTATCTTCTAGATTGACTCAAATCCCTATCCTTTTGATTAACAGAGAGCAACTGTTTTCATCATTCATGGACTCCAACAATAATAAAAACAATAAAAAACCAAACCCATTGCTCATTCATAGTGACCAAGGGAAAGTAGAACTATTCCACAGGATTCCCCAGACTGAAACCTTTATGAAAGACGACTGCCACTTCTTTGGACTACAGAGCAGCTGATGAGTTAGAACCACTCTAACCACTGTGACACCAGGCCTCTAATAAAGAGCTAACAGTTATTGATTGCCAAGTACTGGGCAAGTATTTTACCTCTGTCAACTCATTAACTCCTTACAGCAACCTATGAAGCTAGAATTATCACTACCAATTTTTATGTCATTTAAAGATAAACAAACTGAGACAGAACTTAAGTAACTCTCAAAGTCACTGAGCAGGTGAGTGGAAGAGCTGAGATTCAAAGCCAGGCCTTCTGGTACAGCAGCAGCAGCAACACCCTCCACTGCACAAGGAATGTACACACACTTTATAAAGTATATAATGCAATACAAAAAGCCCTGGTGGTGCAATGTTTAAGTGCTCAGCTGCTAACTAAATGGTTGGCCATTCGAACCCACATAGCAACTCCCTGGGAGAAAGACCTAGTAATTGCTTTCATAAAGATTATAAGCAAGGAAACCCTATGGGGTAGATCTTCTCTGCCACTCTGAGTCAAAATCAATTCGATAGCACCTAATAACCACAGCAAAATGTAAAGCACACAAAACAAGGGAGGAATGACTATACTCTCTGCTGTTGGGCACCCAACAAATGCTGGCAAATGAAAGATGAGAAGAGGAAACTCTAAGACTGGTTATTCTCCCCACCTTGCGTCCTTCTGGACAGAATATCCTACCTGAGGAGACATCCAATTCCATGATCTCAGGGCTAGCACTGCTGTAGGATTGGAGACAGTCTGGGCTGGGATCAAAGGCGAAAATAGAGGAGAGTAACTCCTGGGCTGAATAATCTGTCTCCTGGAGAGGACTGAGTATCTTCTGGAGAGGACTGAGTGTCTTCTGGAGAGGACTGAGTGTCTTCTGGAGAGGACTGAGTGTCTTCTGGAGAGGACTGGGTGTCTTCTGGAGAAGACTGTCTAACTTCTGGAGAGGACTGTCTATCTTCCGGAGAGGACTGTCTATCTTCCGGAGAGGACT
>NW_006399778.1:7305447-7324788 GCF_000299155.1 Elephantulus edwardii | reverse complement strand
TCTATCTTCCGGAGAGGACTGTCTATCTTCCGGAGAGGACTGTCTATCGTCCGGAGAGGACTGTCTGTCTTCTGGGGAGGCTTGTCTGGCTCCTGGGGAGGGTTGTCTGGCTCCTGGGGAGGACTATCTGTCTTCTGGGGAGGCTTGTCTGACTCCTGTACGTCCTCTGGGCACAGGTAGACTTCAATGGGTCCTTGGACGCTCTTCAGATATATCTGCAGATTCTCCTGGAGGAAGAGAAAGCAGGTCAAGGGTAAGGGTGTGTGGCTGGCCTATGTGAGCAAGCTCAAGTCCTTCAGCTGGGCACAGAATCCTGCCCTGTCTGGTTTATAGTGGATGTCTGCTGTTTTTGCCTGTCACATCTCAAGTCTCCTTTTTGAAAGAGAGACTTGCTTTTCCTTTGGGAAACTACTTCTGCATTCTCTGGTCATATAGTTTGGATGGGACCAGTATCTTTGCCTAGCCCTGATGGGTGACAGTGTGATGTCACAGTGAATGGTTCATAGTGGCACATGATACAACTCTAGTAAGCATTTGGCCCAGGGCTCTTGCTGGACTTGTGGAAAGAGAAGCTGCCTTCCCAGCAGGGTTGCTGAAGTGATAGCACAGAGCCCATCTCTGTCACTGCAAGGGGAAAGTTGAATACAGCATGGAGGAAAGCAGAGTGACAGAAAGAGTGGGAGACAGACATTGAAGTCAGATTGAGTTCCTGAATCCAGATTTGCCTGAAACCTTCAAATGTTTTCCTTGTCCTTGTCCTTTGTTTTTTTCCTCTTTCCCTGCTGAAGTCAATTGAACTTGGCTTTGTTATTTGTAACCTTGAATCCTGATACTTGGCCTTTTCATCTCTGCCTTTTCCCAGCCATATACCCAAAACTTAAGTCATCCTAGTTAACAAACCCCATTCTAGCATGTTTTAAAGACTCCATTCTTTGCTCACCAGGCACCCTCTGCTTATCTTCACTTCACCTGTGGAAAAAAATCCTAACCATTCTTTAAGACCAAGTTTAAATGTCACCACCTGTGGATACTTTCTCCCACTGTCCTTTCCCTTATTTTCCCCAAGCACATCTTCTATCTATAAATAACATCATAGTCTACTTAGATCTTTTTTTCATCCACTTCATGCTGAATTCTTCCAAGACCAAGGCAGAGGCAAAGGTTTATCTCTGCAGCCCTACTTCTTAGCCCACAAAATTTCTTGAGCTCTTTATTATGTGCCAGGCCCTGGGTTCAACGTGGGCTGGACATTCTTTTATGAAGCTCAGGTGCTAACACCTAAGCAGAACACAATCATGGAATCATCCAGATAGAACAAGCAAGTGGAGGCAGTTGAATGCACTGGAAAAGCACAGGTAGGTTATGTCATCTGGAGATGACTAAGGAAGATTTCCTTGAGGAAGTACCATTCAGGTTAAGACTTGTAATCCCAGAGAATCCACCAGATGCTCTACCGGGGAAGGAGGGGCAATCTCCTGTACCAGTCAGATCTGATTTGACAGTACACACACACAAATAATAAAATAAAAAAATTAAAAATTAAAAAAAAAAGACTTGTAGGAGGAATAGCAGTAATCAGGCAGAGAGAGGGAAGAGAGAGCGTTTCAGCTGCACAAGTGAATGTCTCACATTGGAGATGTGTCTGTTGTTGTTAGCTGCCATAGAGTCAACATCCAGCTCAAGGCAACTAATTCCATGCACTACAGGATCACACTGTTAGGATCTGTAAGGGTTTTCCTTGATTATTTTTAAGTAGGTAGCCAGGTCTTTCTTCTTAGTCTTAATCTGGGAGCACTGCTGAAACATGTTGATCATTACAGCAACAGCCAAGCCTCCACTGACAGATGAGTGGTGACTGACTATACCTGAGGTGCACTGGCCAGGAAATGAACCTGTGTCTACTGTGTGGAAGGTAAGAATTTTACCACTTAACTACCAGTGCTCTCCTACAGGGATGAGTATAGTGTGGAAAAAAGCTGCAAACAGGGTTAGTGTGGCTGAAGAAAACAAGGAGTGAAGGTGGAAGAGAAGCCTGGTGAGGTCATTTGGGGTCAGGATACCAAGGCCTCATGGGAAGCTTTAAGGATTTAGATTTTCAGGTTCTTGATGGTATGGGAGAAAAAATGTGCAACAAAACTCACTCAAGATCATGAAAACAAACAAGAAACCAAAACAAAACAAAAAACCCCACCAGGTTTAATGGTTTAAGACTGGTGGAACCCCAAGACTTGGTTACCCTGTGAACTTGAAATTTCAATTACACTGTGATTCAACTTTCAGTCACACAACAGAAGGTCTACAGGATGACCAGTAATACAAGGGAGGAAGATACTCCTCAGAACCATCAACTGGGCGGTATCAACAATCAACTGTGCAGCATTTGCCGAGGATAAGGCTGAGAAGGTAAGAAGGGAAAAGAAGGAAGAGTGTATGGAAATGGGCAACAAGGGAGGAAGTAAGGGAAGTGCAATTACAATGTGGGGATTATAATCAGAGTCACAGGACATAAACTGTATAAAATGTTGAGTGGAAAACCAACGTGTTCAGTAAATTTTCATTCAAATTACAATAAAAAATTTTAAAAAATAATAATTTTCATCTTTAATCTAAAAGAGTTGGGTGGCACAAGTATTAAGTGTTTGACTATTAGCTGAATGATTAGCAGTTTGAACCCACTCAGAGGAAGAAAGGCCTGGCAATTTGCTACTAAAAGGTTGCCGCCTTGGAAGCCCTATGAAGCGATTCTGTTCTGCGTATTTCTCCATGAGTAAGAAAGAATTCCATGGCAGCTAACAATAACCAAAGAGTAATGGTCAACATAAACATGTTACCGTAAGTTATCAACACCTCAGTATCCATGTGTGTAAATGCAGTGGCTGATGGGGCTCAGAAAAAGACTAGGAACAGAGATTTTCTCAGGCCTATTGCCCTTTCCAGGTGTCGTCATTTCTGCCCACTAATGTTGTCACGGGCACCAGAATAGACCCAAATAGCTTGGATCTGGGCAGTGCCCAAGCGGCTCTGGGACAGAGGTTCCAGACCTGCTCTCCCCCAGTGTTCCCCCTCTCACCTGGTTCTTGCCGGGCACTTCCAGCCTCGTCTGTGGAGGAGCCTTGATGGCAATCACCGTCTGATCTTTAAAGTTGTCAAGAGACTGCAGGTCTCGGTAAGTTACATAGGCCAGAGTAGGCAAAGGAGAGTCAAGAAAAGTTGACTGTCAGCACAAAATCCAAGTTCTCAGTCCACTAGGCAGGGCACTAACCCAACCCTCCAAAGCCCAGTTTAAAAAAATGAAAATCTGTAACCTGTTCTTATAATGTCATAAGCTACCTCAGATTCCTTTAGAAAACAAATGGGGTACAAGTGACAAAAATAATGCTGCCTTTTATATAAAGACCTCTTCTCTCAGATTAGAAACAAAATCATTATTGGGCAAGAAAATGTTTCATTTATAAAACTGATCTCATCATTTCAATCCTAGGAATCCAGCATACTTACTCTCACTCATTGCTATCAAGTCAAGACTGACTCACCGACTCCTAGCTGACCCTCCAGCAGGTTTTCAGAGGCTCTAAATCACATGGGAGGAAACCGCTCGGCTTCCTCCTGAGGAGCAGCCAATAGATTTGAACTACTTGCCATTAGATTCTCAGTGCAACTCAGAGGGAACTCAGAGTTCCCTAGGATGCAGCTCAGGGAACTTGAAAAGATACACAGGAAAATGTTCTATATACAAAAGCTGTCACTACAAAGTGGTTTATAAGAATTTAAAAAATCTAGAAAACAATCAAAATGTTTGTGATAAGTCTAATAAAGCAAAGTCTGAGAAAGACGGTCTCAAATAATTTTCAGTAAAAGCCTGAACCACCTGCCTTTTGTGTAGGTAAAAACTGGTTACAGGTCAGCTATTTCATATGTTTGTGGGCTTTGTAACAACATAAAAAAAAAAACCCAACAGTATTTGTGGTGATCTAGTAAGTGGAGAAAAGCAGGATCTAAAATCTTGTGTACCACGGACTTTATAACCATAGTTATATTTCAATCACACACCCACTGTGTACAGTAATGGCTGTGTGATGGTGTCCAGTCAGTATTTCCTCCTTTTCTCCATTTTCCAGATTTAAAGAAAGGCATTTGCTGGATTTTTATGAGATAGTAACTTTAATAGCCTTAAGAGCAGAAGCCAAAAAACAGGAAGCAAAACCAGATGTGCCAGATCCCTTGGGTGAGTCAGACCCCCTGAGAATCACTGCTTCAACTCTGGAGAGATAAGCTTGTACCAGACCACAGGGATTCTGCCCCCTGCCCACCCCCAGCGCAGCCACAGCCACAACTTGCAGGGACTGTTTATTCCCTGCCCCACCAAAATGGATATTGCTTGTTGGTCTCATCTTCAGTCAGGTGTTTGAAGGTCAGAGAACAGCTCTCGATCAACTGGTCCAAGGTGTGCTCCATGTTCACCAGTTCTGCAAGCTCCTGCTGCAACTGCTGCTGCTTCCCTGGCGGGATGGAGTCGCCAAGCATCCCCTTGCTTCTGGGAACAGAAACATCCATCCCCCTGTAAGTTTCTGTTCACACCTGAGAGCCCCAACCCCAGAGCTGCAACACAGAGAGCTGCAAGGTCGGTTTGTGGCCCAACTCCAGGCTGTCCACAAGATTCCATGATGGTGACCCCAAGGCTGTGTAAGTCTGTGGTTGTGTCTAGCACTCTGGGAATTGTCAGGGTCTAGAAATTGAGACTTGGGGTGAGGCTATCAGGAAAAAACAAATTATGGCCTGAACTCTATGTTGAGGGGCTCATCTGGCTCTAGTGTCCCATATGGAAGAGAGCTGGAGAGACTTCAGTCCTGACTCCTTCACCTGCGTTCTTAGGGCTCATGCTGGTAGCTGTAGGTTGGCATTCCAAGACCTACTAGAAGTGGAGAGAAAGGAGGTTGGAATACCCTTATTTCGGTGCAGGGAAGGATTCCAGCTAAGCTCTAAGGGGAGGCTCTTATGTTAGGATCAGATGGAGAGGCCAGCGATAAGACCCACAGGTCTTTAGAGCTCTCTGCTGCTCTCAGTTGTACCTGATCTCGCTCTGGCGTGGACATTTGTGCTCCACCCCCAGTATTCTGTCCATTGGATGATACTCTCAGCCCCGCCCCTAACACGTATTCCCCCCCCCCCCCGCGCATAATTGATGAGGCCTTGCACCGATTGGATAAGTGCCATCGCCCATATGCCCAGCACTCACACCCACTGGATGTTGTTCTTGGATTTCTTGCGAATAAGCTGGATGCCCTCCAGCACGTTGGTGATGTCATAGATACGCCGCTTCTGGACTTCCAGCACCTCTGCAGCCCAGTTCAGGTCCAGGACTCCATCCTTGGACTCGCTCAGGAGGCAAATGAACTTCTTTGTGAGCAGTCCCAGTGACGTGTCATATCGTGTCTTCTCCCCAGGAGATTTGGGGGCTGAAGAGAAAAGGGGGCTTGCTCAGTCACAGTTCAAAGAGGGCCACCCTGAACTCACTAAGCACTGCCCTTCACGTGAGCACGCAAGATGCACAATGCACATTAGGAAGCACCGTGGGGCAGCAGTTGTTCTCCACACTGTATAGGCAGGAAACTGATGCCTAAGCGGACCTAGCCAGGTGCTAGGGTCAGGCCTGGAAGTCAAGTGTCCCAACTCACCACCTAAGGATAGGGGCACCATAACCACAAACAAACGCTTACTGTGTGCCGAACGCTGGTCTCTGACCTTCTATACAGTAACTCAATCTTTATAATAACCCTGTACTATGAGCCGGTTCCGACTCAGTGCTATACGACACAAAAACAACAATATCCTTATAAGGTCAATGCAGTCATCCTAGAATACAGAAAGCACAGGACACTGAATAACTTGCTTAGCTGGTTCAGCTTGTAATTGGATGCACTGAGTTGGCGCCAGCTGATAGCAACCCTGTGTACTACAGAGTGAAGCCCTGCCTTGTCCTGCAGCATGCTCCCAGTCTCTGAGTTACTCAAGCCCACTGTGCAATCACTGTCAATCCATCTTGTTGAGGGTCTTCCCGCTCCCTTGCTGACCTCCTTTTCCAAGCACTAACTAACTGCCCCTCATCCAGGCCCCAAAGTCCCACTTCTTAACTACTGCCTTATCCTGCCAGTGATATGGAAGGAATTTGGCATTCAGATAGGGAAAAAATGATAAGCCGGAATTCCAGAACATTTTTATAGACACAGTTGTTTTTTCTTTCCAAGTGTAGCCCGATTATCTGAGAGGAATCAAATCTATAGCTTCAAATGCAGGGAGGTTCATGAAAAAGGTCCCTTTCTCAATAAGGCAAATGTCACAAGATTACATCCTAGCTACAGCCTCTTAGACCACAAGACTTGCACAACCATGTAACTTGCAAGTCAGATAGCAAGTTAATGGCCAAACTAGTTCTCAACCCTGGGTCCTAGAGTTTCAGATTCCTCTGGAAGAGGTCTTTTTAAATCCTTTTAACACAAAGATGGCAAATGTTCGGAACATGGGCTGCTTTGTCATATTTTACTTCCACAGGAAGCATTAGCAATTGATTACTGCACAAGAGTTCACAAACCCACTGAAGGTTAGGACCCTTCAGGGCAGATCTCTGGGAAGCCTCTATCAATCAACTGGGGAGGAAATTTTCTTATCATTCCTCCTCTATCTGTGCCTCATTTTACAGGAGACAACGAGGACTCAAAGAAGAGCATAGACTGGCCAGGTTGGAACAGAATTCTACCTTCATTCAGATTTCTAACATTCATGCTTCCACCCAGCCACATACAATCGCCTTTAGGTCTGTACCAGCATCACTCCTGAAACTAGCTTTCCTCCCAAACAACTGTCAAAATCCTACCCTGGCTAGGATGTGAGCTCAAATACTAAGAGGCAGAAGTTCTCTCCAGCTTAGCTTTAGATAGGCACGGTCCAGGAAGCCTGTGAATGGATCTTAAAGACTTCTGAAGTGGTATGAGCTGGATGAATCCAAATTTCACTTCCCTTTACTTATTTCATTTTCTGTCTACAAAGGGAGACATGCTCTTAGGGGTGGATACTCTCTTTTGGAAAAGGTCAGACTGGACTCAGTGTGAGAACCTTTTGTAAATTGTGCTGTGTGTGCTGTCAATCCCAACTCATAGCAGCCCTCTCAGGTACGGCTTCCCAGGCTGTACTATTTATAAGGTGGTTTGCCACATCATTTCTCCCACAAAGCTGCTGGTGGGTTTACACCACTAACATTCTGGTTGGCAGCAGAATACCTACCTAACCATTGCACCACCTGGGCTCCTTTTGTGAATAATAAAACCTCAGATAAAATGTGGGTCTTTACATTGCGATTACAAGTGAGATAGTGTGGTGTGGGAGGAGCAAGGCAAGCTTTACATGTCAGGTTCTAGTCCCCCGTTCTGTGCATGAGCTCTGTGGCCTTGGGCGTGCCACGGAAGCTCTCGAATCTCAAGTTACCTCATCAGCAAAAGAAGGCTGTTCAGACTCCCCGATGGGATCCAGTGAGAGAATGCACAGGAAGCTCTTATGCAAACCGGAAAGTGTGATATAAATATGACCCCTGATGATTTGGGCAGGGCTGCTGCCCTCAGCTCCACCCCAGCCCCAGTCTCCTAAGCTGCTCCATTAGCGCTGCTTACTTTTAGGGCTGGGGAGGCCATCCACTTGGATGCACTTCCCCTTGGGAGTCCGGAATTCAGCAACGGTAGGCCGCCCGATTCCCTCGAGATCCAGCTTCCTCTTGGCCTTGGAGAAAGAATGGAAAGAGAGGCTGAGGGTGAGATGAATTCCTTTTAGCCATTTCCTGATCTGGGGTCATCAACAACCACCTCCCAGGTGCTTCAGTTTACAGCCAGTCAGAGTGAAACAAAACTGTACTTGAAAAGTGTCAAGACCCAAGAGAAGACATTTCAGGAGGAGGCAGACCTGTTTTCCGAGAGGCAAACACCTCTTCTGTCCTGGGCATTCCAGATCCAATCAAAGCTAGCCTGGCCAAAGGCTCAGGCTTCCTCCTTAACAGGCCTCAAGCAGCTTCTTCACAACCCCTCCCAGAGGAGGATGCACAGAGGAAGGAGGTGGAGCCTAAGCCACATCAGCCCCCACTACAAGAGCAGCTGGCCCAGCCTCGCCGGGTGCCCATCACAGCCTCACAGCTGGCCCTTATCAGGGCGGGGCTGGGCATCCGCCCAGACCCAGGGGACTTCCTGGCTGCGTGCCATGCCCCAGCGAGGCACCCACGTCGGGAAGCAGTGCAAACATCTCCCTCACGTCAGGGCTCCAGCCCTTTCCTGAATAGACTCTCTTTGCCACGAGGGGCAGACAATGAATCCATCCCGTCTTAAGGACAAGCAGCTGAGCTCCCTCCCCTACTCCCGCCAAGCTTGGGAAACACCTGCTGGGGAAATCAAACCACAGACCCATCTGCTCCTCTCCACCCCACTGCCACCCGGCCTCAATTAGGCCTAAGAAGCTGCATTGGGCCGGAAACAGCCTCTCCTGGTGAAGGCTGGACCGGGGCAGAGTTGGGGCAGTAGGGCACTGGGACACAGGTTAGAGCCCCAGGCTTCTTCCTGGAGCCACTGTGTAATACAGGCAAACGCTCCACATCTAGGAGCCTCAGTTTCTTACTCTGTGAAATCGAGCAGAGAATACCTACCCCAAACCCTGTTGTGAGGATTCGAAGAGGGGACATCTATAGTTTTCAGCTTGTGGCCCAACAACCCAGTAAGCGCTCAGGAAGTTCAGAATCCCTTCCCTAAAACCCAATCTTGGCCTCTTTCTTGACACACCCTTCTGGGGGGAGGGTCAGTGAGCCCACTTCCTGACAACCTTCCCATGCAAGCCCCTCCCACAGCTGAGACACTGAGGCTTACTTTAATTGGTGGTGGCAGAACTGGGACTGCTAAATGCTGCTGAGCACAGCTGGACCGACAGGTGTGGAGACCAGGGGCAGCTCTTCCTGCTCATCCTCCTCCCCGTGCCTGTCTCTTCCAGGAAGTCTTCTTGGGCTACTAAAGAGTCCTGTGCTCCCCAGACTTAAGATGTGTGGAAAAGGCTCCTCTCCTCCATGCCTACCCATGACCCAAAGCCTTCACTATTCATATTTTGAATATTCCTGTTCTACTTTCCCAGCTGGTAAGATCCTAGGTTCTTCTAGGAAGGATGATTCGTTCTGGCCCCATTCTGTCCCTAGAGAAAGGTCCTACCATTCACCTCAATCTTCCATATGCCATGAGCCAAGTTCCTACACTTAACCTTATCACCTCATCAGATCTCTCCAACACCATTTGTACATACCATCAAGTCAGAACCGACTTACAGCTGACTCTTCAGTGAGTTTTCACAGGCTGTAAATCACACAGGAGGAGATTATCCTTCTTTCTTGCTCAGAGCAACTAATGGATTCAAACCACCTGGATTTGAGTTGGCAGCACAACTCCTTAAGTCACCAGAGCTCCCTAGGTTGTCCTGTGTTGTTGTTAGGTGTCATCAAATAGACTACGACTCTTAGAGACCAGACCCTATGAACCTTGTCCTACCTTGCACGACCATCATGATAACCAAGCCCACTGTTGCTCCATTTTAGAGCTGATGAAATCAGGGCTTAGAGAACTCTTAAGCCCTGTATCAGTTCAAGGCTATCGATTCTTATTTCCGTGCCTCATAAGAAGCATCAAAGACAGGATGAGAGTGAGTTCTACCTCAAGCAGAGTCAGAGTAACCCAATCTTCCCAAGCCTACATACCTGCTTTACCGGAAAGGAGACAACCTATCAGGAAGAACAGGAAGCTGTAAGGCGGTGGGGAAGAAGAAGAGGGGACCCAGCAAATACATTACCAGCTCACCACAGTACTGCAGGATCAGAATTGTCTCCCTTGGCAAATGAGAAGTGGAGACCCAGAGAGGTTGGTTAAATCATGCATCCATGGTCATACAAAGAGCAGAGACACATGTCTGGCTCCATCCCCATATACTCCCTAGAATTTGCTGAAATTTCAGCCAAGGCTTACCCATGTTCACTTGCCACATCACATTTTTCTTTCTCTCTTTCTTCCTCTCTCTCTCTCTCTCTCTCTCTCTCACACACACACACACACACACACACAGCTGTACTTGAGCTTTTCCCCTTCTCAGGCTCCCCCTCCTCCTTATCCTGTACTCCTAGGATCCTACGCAGTAGTGCGCCTCACATCAAGGACACTCCTCTGGCCCCTGTGGGTACTGCCCTGGAAAAGTACTGTCCAGCCCTTGGACAGAACAGAGCAGGCAGAGAACAAGCCCAGGAGAATGAGGCTCAAGGAGAGGCTGAGGAGTGAGTCTGACCTAGATTAGCATCTAGACCTCTCCCTTTCTTACCTGGGTGAGCAGGGCAAGGCAGTTGCCCTCCTGAGCCGCTTTGTAAAATGGGAACAATCCACCCATCTCTCAGTCAGTGAGCAGTGCAGCACAGCCTTCTGCCTAAATTAAGTGTGGGCGCAGGGGAGCAACTGTCACTAATGCTCTACGGACAGACGCTCAGGGTGAGCTGGAAAGACAGGGACCATACAAAGGAGAGCAAAGGTCTATGGCCACACCCAGAGGTTACTGGGCCTGCCCCAGCCCCTCTCTCAGGCAACCCCTTTGGCTAGATCTTAAGGCTTGGCTTGGATTTGAGCCCCACCCTACCAAGCCCCAGGGAGAAGGGCAAATGTTCAGGCAGCCTCAGAAAAAACAGAGATAACCAGGCAAAAAAAAAAAAAAAATCCTGGGGCTCAAAGAAGGAAAGTGACTTGCCCAAGGCCACACAAGGAGTGGAGCCAGCTCTCTCCTAAGCCAGAATGAGGGGCAGAGCAGTTAGGAGTCAGAAGCCTCCTGAAATCTAGATCCCAGCATCACCTGGGATTTGTTGCTGGGCCTCTCTGAGCCTCTATCCCGTCTTGTGACCTGCTCTGTGGGACTGTTTGTTATTCTTTTCATTCTGGTTCTCAGAAATCGCCGATAAATGACAAGGAAGGGAGAATCATGCAGTACACTCCATCATCACACGTTCCTGCAGTTAAGACACTGAGTGAAGGCAATGTGCCCAGTCAGAGCAGACGCTTAAAAGGGATGCTTCGCCCAGGGGTGGTAGAGTGGGCACTAGAAGAGGAACTTGGAGGTCTGGGGACAGCTTTTCACTCTGCCATTCAACTTGTTTGCTGTCCCTTGAGATTTCTTTCAACAACAGCAGCTCCCTTCCCTGGTGGTCTAGTGGTTTAGCATTTGGCTAGCAATTGAAAGGTTAGGGATTCAAACCCACCAGCTTCTATGCTGGAGAAAGATGTGCCTGTACACTTGCAAAGATTCTCAGCCTTAGAAGCCTACAGAATAGCTGTGAGACTGAATTGACTTGAAAGCAATAGGTTTAGTCTGAGAAATCCTGCTCACCGGCACTTCACAGTCTGGCCACAAACCATTGGCCACACCTAGGGTTAGGTTTGGAGCAACTCCAGGTCACACCCTTGTCAAATGAGTAAGCAAGGGCCAAGGCCTGCTAAGAAGCTGGGGTTCTGGGCTTGGTAGAGGTGCTCAGGTCCCAGTGGCTGCACCTTTAGGGTGGTCTGGTGCAAGGAGGCTGCCTTCCTTCGTGGCTTGTGACCTGGGCAAGTGACTTTACTTCTCTGCTGTTTCTGCATCTACAACATGCCAGCCTTATCCCAAACATCTTGACCATGACAATGAATGTGACGAGTGCTAAGCAGTGCCTGGCACACTCCAAGCATTTACTAAAAGAGCCATTCTTGCTGAGATCACTGAGCCCCTCTGGGAGGGATGAGCAGACAGATGCACTGGGGCTCCTCAGGGAGGGAAGCAGTTCAAAACCACAGCTGTTACTGAAACTCTGCCTGAGTGTCAGAAAGCAGCTGGCCAGAGGAGACTGGGCCCCACCCTTGAGCCCCTTCCTGAGGGGAGGGCAGGAGGCCCAACTCTCAGCTAGATTGGACAATCCAGGGCTAAGTCAAGGTTGCACAGAGAAGAAACTGCCTATCATCTGCCTTGTGAGTCAAGAGAACTTGGGCCTGGGCCTGACTCCACTCCATCCTCCTGTGTGGCTTTGGGCAGGTCACATGCCTTTTCTGGGCCTGTTTCCCCCTAGAACATGGAACTACTCACACAGAATATCTACTTCACAGAATACAAAAGAGGTTTAAGCAACAAAATGCTGAATGCAGGAAAGTCCCCATTAGCTCTTATTTTGCTTGATTTGTAAAATGGGGATAATAGCTCACTCACTCCTTCCTCCTCTCTCATAGGTGGAAATAATGTGCAGAAGACTATGCTGGGCAAGGCCAAAGCATGAATCTGACAGCAAGAATGGGGGGCTCTGCCTGCACCTAGAGATGGTTACAGGGGGCTTGTGCCTGCTGACCAACACAAGTGTGACCTTCTGAAGAAGGGAGAGTTCTTATTCCTCCACCTGCCTTATGAACACTCCTGGCTAAACCAGCCAAACGCCCATCTACCCTCCCTCGCCTGCTTACAAAGCTCAGGGCCCCAGGCTCAAAGTGATCAGAGCTGAACTAGCCCCACAGCTGTCCCCTGCACACACACATTTTCCTGATGAGGAAACTGAGGGCACAAATGAATGGCACAGTCAGGACCCAAAACTGGGCTTCTCAACTACCACCTGCCCCCCAGGGCTTTCCCACCCTTCCCCCAACCTGCACTCCTTTCAGTTCCCATGGGCTCTAGGAATTTCACTCCCACAAAACAGGCCCTGTGACAAGGTAGGTCGGCAGGCAGCTTGGAGCCACCACATTCTGGGCCTCCCTTGGCAACAGTCTTGGGGCTTGAGGAGGGGATATCCAATCTCTGCGATGGAAACCCCAAGGGCTTCCTCTGATTTGCACCTGCTACTGGCAGTCTGGAAAAGAAGAGTAGGCCTGGGTAAGGACCTAGGGCCCATACTTGGAAAGGAATTGGATGAATGGACAATTTGGAGTGTGTCCAAGACAAGCTAGACCGAGGAGACTCACCAGATCTACCCTGTGTCTTAAAATCTCTAGGGTGTTCCCAAACCAAGCCCTATGCTTGGGACAACAGCAGATACCTCTCTTATTTCTGGGCCAGACGAATGAATGAATGAATGAATGAATGAATGCCAGAAATGTTGACTCAATGGTTTTCCCCAAGGTCACACTGGAGGAAGTAAGCTGGCTTTCCCGACTGGCAATCCAGTGCTCATCCAACTCCACTCCAGTGGGGACTATGTCACTTGAAGTTTGGGAATGATGAGGCCTTCAGCTTGGCTATTTGGAGCTGTGGGTCATTCTGGAGGCTGAAAGCCAAACATCCCCCTCCTAAATCTCTGGGTCCCAAGAACTCTTCCCTCCCTAAATCCAGACAAGGACAGGGTGAAGGGATAGGGGTCCCCAAGCATTACCGGCAGCCGGCCTGCAGGCACTCGCACAGCTTGGCCCTCTGGTCCGTGAGGGGTGGCGTCGAGGCAGGTGCCCGGCGCCCCAGTGGGGGGCACCGTCTGAGGGTACAGCGTGGTGTAGTAGGTAGTAGTGGTGGCGCAGAGCTGGGGGCTGCCAAGGCCCGACGGCCATAGCTCAGATGGGCTCATCGCGGGCAGCCCCTTTTGGGGCTGTGCAGAGGCCGGATGGGGCTGTGCGGAGGCCGGAGCCAGGGCTCGGGGTCCTCGCAGCATGGCGAGCGTAGCACCCCCTCCCCACACCAGAGCCTGGCGCACCCGGCACCTGTGGGCTCAGGGGCCAGCAGGGACTTATACGGCCCTTAGCATGGCGCGGAGGCAGGGGGAGGCCACCAATGGACGCCTGCGGGGCAAGGCCGGACCCTCCCCTCCTGGCCCACAGCCGAGCTAAGCAGCGCTTGGAGATCGCCGCTTGGAGATCACCCGGCAGCGGCAGTGGCTATACGGATAGGGGCTGCCCCGCCCCGAGGGCGGCCACGACCTAGGACAGCCCCGCACCCCCGAGACCTCAGTGCCTAAGGGCCAGCCAGCTCAGGGGAAGGTACTCTGGAGCTCCTGCAGCTCAGCAGAAACTTTAAGCGCTCAGATCGAACAGAGGCCTGATCGCACCGTCTCTCTTCCAGCTCGCCCTTTAGTCCAAAAGCCTTTCTCTGCTTCTTTTTTTCTCCCCTTTTTTTTTTAGCGCCAAACTGCGTGCCGCGAAATTTGGATCTCCCGCGGAAAATGCCGTGCTTCGATTGGTTGCTGCAACAAGGACAGGCTCCACCCCCCGGAAAGGACCCATCCTGGAGGCGGAGACTACAACAAGAGCTTTGCTGCTTAAAGGGGACCCGCACCTGCTATTGCCCATTTCTAGTAGCAGGGAAGATTGCTCCCTACAACATCCTCCCAGGAATGACCCAAATGTGGGAGGAAGTTTTTTACCTGAGTCTTAACCTGGGTCTAGAGCCAACAATGCATTCCTTCGACCGTGAGACCTTTGTTGATTGGCATTCTAGTTTTGTTGTTGTTAGGTATTGTCTATTAAATAAATAAACACACCAACTGCTCTGCAGGTGAAAGATGAAATTTTGTTTCCATAAAAAGCTTTGAAGCCTTGGAATCCTTATGGGAGTTCTGTTCTGTCCTACAGGATTTCTCTGAGTCAGAATCAACTTGTTGGTAGTAGATAACCAAGAGTTGAGGAGACATGGTGGAACATTGGTTAAGCCACCCTCTTAACCTCTGCTGTGCCTAAATTCATTGTCGTAGTCACTCGGTCAATCCATTCCAAAACATCTTCCTCTTATGACCTACCTTTTCAAACATGATATCCTTCTTCATGTGCCCATAGCACTTGAGATGAAGTTTCACTATCTTTGCTTTTAGAAGCACTCCAGATTAACTTCTTACAAAACACATTTGTTTTTTCTTTTACCAGTCCAGTGAGTATTCTTTTCCAATGCAACAATTCAAAAGTTCAATTCTTCTTTGGTCATCCTTATTTATGGTCCAACTTTGAAAGGCATATAAAGCAATTAAAAATAACATAGTTGGTGTCAGGTGCACCTTAGTTTTTAAACTGACATCCTTACTCCTTAGCACTTTAAAGAGGTCTTTAGTAACAGACTTGCCCAATGCAATACATCTTTTAGTTACTTGATTTCTGCTACCATAGGTGTTGGTTACGGGTCCAAGTTAAAATTGTTGATAACTTCAGTCTTTTCTCCATCTATCGTGATGTTGTACAGTCAGCTCTGGTGGCATGGTTCCTAGGGGGCTGTTTTGCTAACTAACCAGAATCCTTGGCCTCTCTGGTGATTTAAATCCACCAGCTGCCCAGTAAGAGAAAGATGGATCATCTCCTGTGAGGTTTGCAGACATAGAAACTCACTGGTGGGTCAGCTTTGATTCAGTTCTGATTTGACAACAAAGAGCAAGCAAAAAAGATCATGATGTTGCCTGTTGGTCCAGTTTGATTTTCTGTTAGTCCCGAGAAGATTTTTGTTGTCTTTATGTTGATCTGTACTGAAGCCTTTTGATCTTATTTCAGTAAGTGCTTCAAGTCCTTTTCACTTTCAGCAGGCAAAGTTGTGTCATCTGCATCTGCTTCCTGCTGTCAGGCTTTGTTTTCATACCTTGTTTATCAGTTAGATTCCACGCTTTCTGAAGGGTCCAGAGCATATCCTTCTTTGGATGTTCCTTAGTATCTAGGGCTTGGTTTGGCATGCAGAAAGTGGATAATAAATATTGGTTATATGCTTTATCTTCCCCATGGAGAGTGGCAGAGGTTAGTGAGATCTAAAATCAGAAGACTCAAATTCAAGTCTGCTTCCAAGTTAGTAAACACTCTTCCCCCAAACAGACAGCGTTGCCACCTCTCTTAACCTCAGGTTCCTTAGCCATCAGATAGAGAAAATACTACATTATATTTTTGTCATTATTTCACAGGATTTTGGAGACACTATTGAAGCGATGATGATGGTGATGATTGCTAATATTTCTTGAAAGCTGTGTGCTGGGTTCCAAGCACTTCACCCTGAGCATCTCCTCTTAGCTCCACTGGCCCCTTCTGAGACAGGCCCTATCATTATCCCCATTTTACAGATGAGGGAATTTGGAAGGAATTGTGGCAGAGCAGGTTTGGGGAAGGAGCAGGGCCCCTGGGCCAGGGAGGGAAATGGGGGTGGTAGGGTGGGGCCAAGCGAAGAGAGAAGGGAGCCAGCAAAGGGGCTGTGAGCCAGCTCTCTGCGGTTGAGTTTCGGGCAGCTGGAGCCGGCTTTAGAGTTTCACTGCCTGGGAACAGACTAATCCTGCACCAAGTATGGGCCACAGATCTGAAATCTGCCTCCTTAATTTTGTATTCCTGCCCTGCTCATCCCTCCTGGTGTGAATTTGACCAGGTTGCTGGATCTCTTTGGGCCTCAGTTTTCTCCTCTTTGAAATGGGGATGGCAAATGTAACCTTTCAGGTTACTAAACAAAAAGTCCCATTGCTGTCAATAAAGGGGTAGAACGTAAAGTCCTTAGGGGATCCTGGGTGCACACTAATACCAGTTGCCTTCAGGTTAATTACAATTCACCACAATTCCACACATTTCAGGATAGACCATGCTCTGTGGATTTTCAACAACTAATTTTTTTCCCCAGTTGTTATTGTGTACTATAAAGAAGAAACTAATCCATAGCTGATCTTTCAAAAGATTTTCAGAGACAGTTAAGCGCATGGGAGGATATTGCCCATCCTTCTCCTGTGGAGCAGCTGGTGGCCTCAAACCACGTGTCTTTGGGATTGCAGTGTAGCTACTTGCCACTAGGTGACAAAGATTTTCACCACTGAGCCAAATGGCCGCATCATGATGAATGGAGAAGTGACTGAGATTGTTAACAATTACAGCTTGCTCAGCTCCACAATCAACACCCTTGGCACCAGCAGTCAGGAAATCAAAAGATGAATTGCATTGGGGAAGACTGCTGTCAGGGACCTCTCTAATGCGCTAAAGAGCAATGATGTCAATCTAGAGACTAAAATGTGCCTGATCCAGACCATAGTCTTCACAATCACTTGCTGTGCATCAGAGAGCAGGATAATGACTAAGAAGAATTGATGCCTTTTAGTTGTGGTGCTGAAGAAGAGTATTAAACATACCATGGAGAATAGGATCTCCACTTGGAGAGGAGGGTAAAACCAAGTTTCTCGTTGGAGGCTAGGATTTTGAAGGTCTGTCTCACCTACTTTGGGCACATGGACAGGAGGGATCATGCTTGGAAAGGTGGAGGGATAACGCAGGAAAGGAAGACCCAAGATGAGATGGATTGACACAATAACTGGGGTAATAGGAGTAGGTATGGTGGAGACAATGAGACTGGCTCAGGACAGAGCAGTGTTCAGAGGTGTTGTACAAACAACAGTTTGTGTTTTGGGGGTCTTTTTGGGTAGCAAATATTTTTTAATTGGGTGAAGTTTTTTTGGTTGGTTGGTTGGTTGGTTGGTTTTTTTAACAAATACATTGGTAAATCATGCGATGCTGCCAGGATTGGATGCAATCCTGAGCCACAAGACTGCTCTTTGCAACTGGTCCAGTGATGACAGAACCTTTCATTTCACCTTTGTTGTTTACTTTTGCATTATATTATCTTCAAAGTAAAGAAACACTCCATCTGTTCTCCTGTATGACTTTGATTGTTGTGTTACCACTGCTGGAGATACCTTCTTTCAGAGCTCTGACTTACCTTTCTTGGCAGTGCCCATCACCTTGTCACCCACACCAGCAGCAGGAAGTCTGTTAAGTCATCCCTTGATCCCTTTCACAGGGATGATGTATAGATTTTTGGTTTCTGTGTTGTATGCACAGTTGATCTCTGCTCCTACCAGAAAACCCAGGGAAATCTGAAATTTTGCACCAGAGGACCCACCAAGTCTTTTCTTTGACATCTTGGATGCTGGCAAAGAATAACAACAACAACAACAAAAAAGCAACCAGTCTTTTCTGAAGTAGATTGCCAGGCATTTCAGACAAGCCATTTCTGGGTAAACTGGCATGCCCATCCTTTTGGTTAGCTATTGAATGTGTAAACCTTGTGAACTCCCTAGGGGCTCCAGTGGAGTGCAGGCTGTTCTTGCTGATTGCCATTGAGTTGATTCTGGATTTGGTGACCTGTTTTGGAAGTGAAAGTAGGACCTCTCTGAGGTTGTTATCTACCTGTCATTATTGCATGCCATCAAGTCAATTCTGCAGCATAGCAACCCTATAGGACAGAATAGAACCATCCCATAGGATTTCCTAGCCTGTAATCTTTATGGAAGGAATTCTGATAGCATAGTATTTAAGAGCTCAGCTGCTTATTGAAATATTGGCTGTTCAAACCCACCAGCTGCTCCACTGAAGAAAGATATGGCAATCTGCTTCTGTAAGGATTGCAACCTTGGAAACCCTTTGAAGCAGTTCTCCTCTGTCCTCTAGGGTCATTATGATTCTGAATTGACTTCATGGCAACTGTAATCCTGTAAAACTATAATCCAACAGAAACTGATTGACAGGTCTTTTCTCCTGTGACATGACAAATGAGTCTGAACCACTGACTTTGAAATGCAAAGCTTAGCCGAGGTTCCACCAGAAATCTTGCTTACCCACTATCATCAAGTTGATTCTGATTAATAACAACCACCTTCAGCTTGCTTGGCTACCCAACAACACTCTTGGTACCAGCAACCAGGAAATCAAAAGATGAATTGTATTGGGAAAATCTGCTGTCAGAGACCGCTCCAGAGTACTGAGGAGCAATGATGTCACTCTAGAGACTAAGGTGTGCCGGATCCAGGCTATAGTCTTTGCAATAACTTGCTATCATCCATCAGAAATCTGGATGCTGACTAAGGATGATAGAGGAAGAATTGATGGCTTTGAGTTATGATGCTGGAGAAGAGCATTGAATATACCATGGACTACTATGAGAACAAACAGATTTGACCTGGAGAGGGTGAAATCAGGCTACTCCTTAGAGGCAAGGATTTTGAAACTCCATCTGACATACTTTGAGCATGTTGCAAAGAGGGACCAGTACTTGGAGAAGAACAACACACTTAGAAGGGTGGAGGGACAGCGCGGGAGAGGAAAAACCCTGGATAAGATGGACTGGAGTTATGGGGGTAGGTGTGTGAGAGACAATGAAGTTGGCTCAAGATAGAGCAGGGTTCAGAGCTGTTGTACATAGGGTAGTTATGAGTCGCAAGCAACTCAATATCCCATAACAACAACATAGCAGAATAAAAGTGTCCATAAGGGATCTAAGGCTGTTTGTTGTTGTTGTTATGTGCTGTCGAGTCGTTTGCGACTCATTGCGACCCTATGTACAACAGCCCTAAACCCTGCTCTATCCTGTGCC
>NW_006399778.1:7292722-7304302 GCF_000299155.1 Elephantulus edwardii | reverse complement strand
ATCTTTAGTAGACTCTTGCTTGCATGTGAAATCAATGATATTGTTCTGTAGTTTCCACACTCTGTTGGGTCACCCTTCTTTGGAATGGGAACAAGTATAGATCTCTTCCAGTCAGTTGGCCAAGTGGTTGTTCTCCAGATTTCTAAGGCTGTAACACTTCTAAAAACAGGCCGTTTCATCTTTCACCTGTAGAGGAGCTGATGGCTAGAACCGCTAACCTTCTGGTTAGCAACCAAGTGCTTTAATCACAGTGACATGTTTCTGAGGCTTAAATCTTAACAGAAACAGGCTGCCTCATCTTTTTTTTTCCACAGAAAGAGGGATTCAAGCTGTTGACCTTTCAATTAGCAATCCAACACATAACATGATAACACCCTATCGAGTTGGATCTGATTATTAATTCACCCTCCAGTAGGTTTTGAGGCTATAAATTATGTGAGAAGAGATTGTCCATCTTTCGCCCTTGGAACAAATGGTGACTTTTTAGTGCCAAAGAAGCCCAGCCTTTAGGTTAGCAGCACGACACTCTCTTAACTATACCACCAGGGCCCAGGGCCTCCTCAACTTTTGCTGTTTTTTCTCATTGACATTGTGTACCATTGAGTTGGAACTGATCCATGGCTGACCCTCCAGTGGGTTTTCAGAGGCAATAAATCATACAGAAATAGATTGCCCTTCTTTCTCTCCTGGAACAGCTGGTAGATTCAAACTGAGTACCTTTGTGTTGGTAGCACAGTTCCTTACTACTAAGCCACCAGAGTTCACTCAAGTTTTGCTTCTTCTTATTGTTGCATATCATTGAGTCAGAATTGATTCATATCTAACCCTCCAGGGGGCTTTAAGAGTCAGTTTAATCACATAGGGGAAGATTGCCCACCTTTCTCCCACATAGCAGCTGGTGGATTTGAACTGCGTGCCTTAGTAGGTACTTAATAAATCAAACTGAACTAAAATGCTTGTCATTTTCCACATGTGCTCCACACTTTCCCATATCCCCAGCTTTGCTTCCATAGCTGCTCAGGCATAGTCCCCCTCTGCATCCCATGTGCCAAAATCTGGTCCATTCTTCAAGGAAGGCCTGACTTAAGTGGTGGAATGGCAAAGGCAAAAGAATCTAAAGTAGGAAAGCTGACAGAGGTTTACAAAGTTTTTTCATCTCTGTGACACATTTCCCTGAGAGCGCCAGGCACACAGTAGGCCAGAAGTTAATGACGCAAATAATAGCTCACATTTCCTGAGCACTTCCTCAAGGTGGAACACTGGGATAATCACTTAACATGCAGTATTTTGTTGAACCCTCCCAAGTATGCCAACCCAAAGGCAAACAGTTCAAATGTGACAGTTGCTCAGAGGAGGAAAAGATGGTAATCCCCTCCTGTGCAATTTGCTGCTTCTGAAAACCCTCTAGAGAGTCAGCTATGGATTGGTTGGTTCCAACTTGAGGGTAGAAAACATCCGCTCATTTGGTAGTATTAACAGATCTTCCTTGTATGTATATGGATATTATCCTGTCACTCACAATATTGCATCTAGAAATGGTCTTTTTAACTATGAAAGCAACCTCATTTTTTCTTACTTTTTCATCTCTAGCATAGTAGATTATATGATCACTTGATTAAAAATGTCCCATTCCAATCTATTTCATTTTGTCAATATCTAATATATCAATATTTATGAATTCCACTTTTTTCTTAATGATGCCCAGTTTTCCTACATTCATGCTTCTTACATTCCATGTTCCAATCATTCATTTCTGCTTACAACTGTTCCTACTCCTTTGTGTTTCCTAATTTGAGGACTCAGCTTCAGTTGCCCTATCTGTTAGTCTACTCTAAGTGTGCTCCATCGTGCATAGAGTTTTCAAATTAAAAATCTCCTGCCAGGGACCTCCCCAGAGTACTGAGAAACAATGTTAGTCTAGAGACTAAAGTGTACCTCATCCAGGCCATGGTCTTCCCAATTACTTGATATGCATCAGAGAGCTGGATAATGACTAAGGATGACAGAAGAAGAATCGATGCCTTTGAATTTGGTGCTTGAGAAGACTCTTGAACATTCCATGGACTGCCAAGAAAACAGATATGTCTGTCTTGGAGAGGGTTAAACCAAGTTTCTTTTTGGAGGCTAGGATTTTGACACTCCATCTCACATACTTTGGGCATATGGCCAGGAGGGACCAGTCTTTGGAGAAAGTCCTTGGAAGGGTGGAGGGACAGTGCAGGAGAAGAACACCTCCGATGAGATGGATTGATGGGGCCATGGGAGTAAGTGTGTCAGTCAGTGAGACTGGCTCAGGACAGTGCAGGCTTCAGAGCTTTTGTACATAGGGTTGTTATGAGTCACAGGTGGCTCAATGGCACATAACAACAACAACATTTACTCAGCATATGGACAGATGTGAAACTGAGACTCCGATATATAAAGGGACTTGACCAAAGGCTAATTAAGGATGAAACTAGGATCTGAACCCAGATTTCTTTTTCCTAAGGCACTCTGCCAGTGAACCAAGGATTCCAAAGTATTGTTGGAGATGTGTGGAGTGTGCCCCACAATCAGATGTGATAGGGATGCTTATCCCCAATTCACATACATATCATGCTTGGTAAAGTAGGAAGTCAAAGAGAAAAAGGAAGACTTAATAAGATAGATTTACTGAGCCTGTGACTACAACAACAGTCTCAAATATAGCAATGATTATGAGGATGGCACAGCAGCAGACGGTGTTTTGTTCTGTTGACATAAAGGCACTGTGAGTGGGAACCAGCTTGATGGTGTCTAACAACAACAACAACAACAACAACAACAACAACAACAACATATATATCCAAAATGTATTATGAGGGCAAAGGGTTTATAGAGCTGTTTCTTCATAGAAGACATATAAATGGCCAATAAGCACATAAACTTCATTAGTAATTATGGAAATGGAAATCAAAACCACAAGATACCACTTCTTAGTCACTAGGGTGGTTGCAATAAAAAAAAGATGAGTAATGACAACTGTTGGTGAGGATACGGTGAAATTGGAGCCCTCATATATTGCTGGTGGAAATGTTAAATGGTCCAGCCTCTTTGACAATTCCTTGCAAAGCTAAACACAATTGCCGTATGATCTGGCACTTCCAATGACCATTCGTGTACATATATAAATGGTTCATAAGAGATAAAAAAAACAGAAACAGGTTGAGTCAAGATGGTGGTGGTGGAGGAAACAACATAAGGAGCCAGAGGAGTGGCAAGCTCCATAGAAATGGGTCACCAGAGAGACCAACGAGGCACACAGAGACCAATGCAGTGTCACATGGATAGTAGGAATTTGAGTCAGACTTTTATTAAAATAATTTAGGAGCCATAAGAACAGCGAGCTGTGGGCGCTGGTGGAAGCTGCCAGCTTAGCTGCCGTTGGACCCACCAACCAGGAGCAAGCAGATCAGTGGGAATTTGACTGAGTTTTCTTAAGCCCAGCTGGACCCAGGCCCCCACTGGGGCAGGGGCCACTGGGAAAGGGCACCTGGGTAAGGGCCACTGGGCAAGAACTGCTGAGTGAGAGCCATTAGGTGGGAGTAGGACAGCTGGAATTTTAGGAGGGTCCCCACTCGTGAGCACACCCAGACAGCTGAAATCTGAGTAAGGTCCCCACAAGTGGCTGACCTGCCCCTGTGGTCATCCCCCCTCATGCCTGCACCCCCAACCCCCTCCCCCAGGTTCGGCTCCATACCCATGCATACACATCCAGTCAATCAACTTGCCTTTAATCCAGAGCATCTTAATCTGACTTAGCTAGAAGAGACTAAGGGGGGCTCTGGTGGCCTAGTGGAAAGAAGTTGAACTGCAATCCCAGAGGTGCGTAGTTCAAATCCACCAGATGCTCTACTGGAGAAGGAGGGGCAATCTCCTCCTGTACCAGTCAGATCTGATTTGACAGTATGCATGCAAAAAAAGAATAAAATAAAATTTTTTAAAAAGAGGCTGCTCTCACAGGACCTGAAATGAACCTTCCCTTGAGTCAGAAGTTTAGAGAGAAACACAGACGGGGTAGCTGGGCCACCGATTTCTAGAGCATTGTCTTCAGATCAAGAACCTATCAATGTCACAAAAGAAGTAAACTATTTTACAACCTACATAAGGCCAAAGCAAGGTGTCACCCAAAAAGATGACACGGTATCAATGGATATCCTGAAGGCAGAAAGTCTGATGGAACTTTCTGACACAGAATTTAAAAGAACAAGGGGAGCTCTGGTGGCCTAGTGGCAAGAAGCTGCACTGCAATCCCAGAGATATGTGGTTCAAATCCACCAGATGCTCTGCCAGAGAAGGAGGGACAATCTCCTCCTGTACCAGTCAGATCTGATTTGACAGTACACACACACAAAATAATAAATTTTTTTTTAAAAAGAGAACAATGATTGAATATTTTTAATGGGTGAAAAACAAACTTGAAGAATTACAGGACACTGCAAGCAAAAACCTAGAGGACATAAAAAAACAATCCAGAACAATGCAGATAAAACAAATGAGGCATTAGTGGCACTGGAAAAACAAGAAACCATGATCCAAAATATGAGGCCCAATGTTTCAGATGCTGTCAACATGATGGAGTGACACATGGACAGAATTGAAAAGATGGAACACAGAACCAGTGAAATAGAAGATAGAATTATCACCACTGATCTGCTAGAGCAAAAAGCAGAATCAAAAAGGGAGGAAAAAGAAGAAAAACTAAGAATAATGTGGGACACCATCAAGAGAAATAACATGCACATCATCAGACTCCCAGAACAGGAAGACTCAAGTAAAGGCACCGAAAAAGTTGTGGAAGAATTACTAGAGGAAAACTTTCCAGGCATAATGAAGATTGAGAGAGTATATATTCAAGAAGCTGAGAGAACACTGTATAGAATAGACCCCAGAAGAAAAACACCAAGGCATATCATAGTCAAATTTGCCAGAACCAAAGATAAGGAGGGAATTCTGAAAGCAGTGAGGGAGAAACAAAGAGTAACCTATAAGGGAGAGCAGATTAAAAACTAAGTGCTGATTTCTCAGCGGAAACCATGCAAGCAAGAAGACAGTGGAAGGACATATACCAAACACTCAAAGAACACAACTGTCAACCAAGAATACTGTACCCAGCAAAATTGTCCATCAAATATGAAGGAGAGATCAAGATATTCCCAGAAAGACAGAACCTAAGGGAGTTTGTAAAAACAAGACCAGCATTGCAGGAAACACTGAGAGATGTCCTTATTACAGAGGTACCACAGAAAGCAGCATGGACCAAATCAGCTAGCAATACCACCACAAAGAATTCAACAAAATGATAGCAATAAAAGCCTTCCTTTCAATAATCACACTGAATGTGAATGGTTTGAATGCACCACTGAAGAGCAAAAGCTTAGCAGATTGGATAAAAACCCAAAATCCATCAATATGCTGTCTACAAGAGACACACCTGAAAAATGAAGATAAAGACAGGCTAAAAATAAAAGGAGGGGGGAGAAACATACCAAGCAAATGACAATATTGCAGGAGTAGTGATATTAATCTCGGATAAAATAAATTTCCATGCAAAAACCATCACAACAGACAAGGAAGGTCACTATATAATGCTTAAAGGGTCAATAGAACAAGAGGACATAACAATAATAAATATCTATGCACCAAATTAAAGACTTGCAAAATACATAAAACAAACATTAACAAAACTGAAAAAGGAAATACTTCTGTAGTACTTGGAGACATCAATACACCCCTCTTAAGAAAAGATAGAACTACCAGAAAAAACTCAACAAAGATACAAGAATTAAACCACACAATAAACCAACTCGACCTCATAGATATTTATAGGCTAATGAACGCCTGCCAAACACAGTATACTTTCTTCTCCAATGTGCATGGAACATTCTCCAGAATAGATCACATTTTACGTCACAAGGCAAACATTAATAAATTAAAAAAGCATAGAAATAATACAAAACATTTTCTCAGACCACAATGCAACAAAATTGGAAATTAATAACAAGAAGATAAAGGAGAAAAAAAACAACATTTGGGAGCTGAACAAAACCTTGCTTGAACATGAGTGGGTATTAGAACAAATAAAAATGAAATTAAAAAGTTTCTTGAAACAAATGACAATTAAAACATCACTTATCAAAACATCTGGGAAAGAGCCAAAGCAGTAATCAGAGGTCAACTTACAGCAATAAGCAAACATATCAAAAGGCAGGAAAAAAATGACCATTGACTCTCTAACACAACATCTCCAACAAATTGAAAAAGAATAGCAAGAAAACATGATACCCTCTAAAAAAACTGAAATTATAAAAATTAGAGCAGAAATGAATTAAATAGAAAACAGAAAAACAATTGAAACAAAGCTAGGAGTTGGTTCTTTGAAAAAGTCAATGAAATGAATAAACCACTAGCAAAACTAACAAAAGAAAAGAAGGGAAAGACACAAATAATCTGAAAAAAAGATGAAATTGGCAACATCACAACAGAACCTACTAAAATAAAAAGGCTAACATTGGAATATTATGAAAAATAATATGAAAACCTAGAGGAAATGGAAAAATACTTAGAAATTCACAACCTACCTAAACTGACATCAATTGAAACTGAACACCTGAACAGACTCATTACGAAAGAAGAAATTGAAAAGGTAATAAAACAACTTCCAGCAAAAAAAATCCTGAACCAGATGGTTTTACAAGTGAATTTTATCAAACATTCAGAGAAGATCTGTCACCAATCTACATGAACTATTTTAGAAAATAGAAAAAGTTGGAATTCTCTCAGGCTCATTCTATGACGCAAACATATCCTTGACACCAAAGCCAGGTAAAGACACCACCAAAATAGAAACTATAGGCCAATATATTTCTTGAATATTGACGCAAAAATCCTGAATAAAATCTTGGCCAATAGAATCCAAAATACATTAAAAAAAAATTCACCATGACCAAGTGGGATTCATAACAGGTATGCAAGGATGGTTCAACATAACAAAAACAATCAATGTAATTCATCATGTTAACAAAACAAAGAACAAGAATCACATGATTCTATCAATTGATGCAGAAAAGGCCTTTTACAAAATTCAACACCATTTCCTGACTAAAACATTCAACAAAATTGGATTAGAGAGGAATTTCTTCAACATAGTAAAAAGTATATATGCAAACCCGAGAGCCAACATTGTTCTCAATGGAGAGAGATTAAAGACATTCCCCTTGAAAACAGGAAGTAGGCAATAATGCCTACTAACACCTCTCCTATTCAATATTGTATTGGAAGTCTTAGTGATAGCAATAAGACAAGAGAAGGAAATACGAGGTATCCAAACTAGCAAAGAGGAGGTAAAATTATCTCTCTATGAAGATGATATGATGGTATACTTAGAAAATCCTCATGACTCAGCATGAAAACTACTGGACAGAGTTGAACAAGTCAGCAAAATGTCAGGATACAAGATCAACATACAAAAATCAATTGCATTTCTCTAGAGTAACAAATACAGAACTGGAACTAAGAAAAACAATAACCTTCACAATAGCTAATCCCAAGATTAAATACTTGAGAGTAAATCTAACCAGTAGTACAAAGGATCTACTCAAAGAAAATTACAAAACATTACTACAAGAAACAAAAAGAGACCTGGAGAAGTGGAGAAATATCTCTTGCTCATGGATAGGAAGACTCAATATTATGAAAATGACAATACTACCAAAGGCAATTTACACGTTCAATGCAATCCCAATACAAATACCAATTCCATTCTTCAATGAGATAGAAAAGGCAATCTCCAATTTCATTTGGAATGGAAAGAGGCCCCAAATAAACAAAGCACTCCTTAAAAAGAGAAACAAGGTAGGAGGCATCTCACATTCTGATTTCAAGTTCTACTGCACTGCTGTGGTGGTCAAGACAGAGTGATACTGGTACAATGACAGACACGTAGATCAATGGAAAAGAATTAAGAATCCAGAAATCAGCCCATCTACCTACGGTCAACTGATATTTGACAAGGAGATGAAATCAGTTAAGTGAGGAAATGACAGCCTTTTTAACAAACAGTGCTAGTAAAATTGGAAAACTATCTGTAGAAAACTCAAGCAAGATCCACACCTCACTCCATACACAAAAACCAACTCAAAGTGGATCCTGGACCTAGGACTAAAACCAAGGACTATAAACTTCATTAAAGAAAAGCATGGAAGAATTCTAGAAGTCCTAATCTACAACATAAACAATCTTCCAAGCATCCTGAAAAATCTGCAACTGTTGTTGTTGTTATGTGCCATCGAGTCGCTTGCGACTCACAGTGACCCTATGTACAACATCCCTAAACTGTGCTCTGTCCTGTACCAATCGCACCGTCTCTGACACACCCATCCCGATTACCCCATTCACTGAATCAATTCACCTCATAGGGGGCCTTCCCCTTCTGCGCTGTCCCTCCACCCTACCAAGCATGATGTCCCTCTCCAAGGACCTGTCCCTCCTTGCAACATGTCCAAAGTATGTTAGACGGAGCCTTAGAATCCTTGCCTCCAAGGAGCAGCCCGGTTTGACCTTTTCCAGGATGAATCTGTTTATTTTCCTAGCAGTCCATGGTACCCTCAACACTTCTTCAGCCTCACAGCTCAAAGGCATCAATTCTCCTTCTATCCTCCTTGGTCATTGTCCAACTCTCTGATGCATAACAAGTGATTGCAAAGACCATGGTCTGTATAAGACGTGCCTTAGTCTCCAAAGAGACACCATTGCTCTTCAGTACTTTGGAGAGGTCCCTAACAGCAGACTTTCCCATGGCAATATGTCTTCTCATTTCCTGGCTGCTGGTGCCAAGAGTGTTGACTGTGAAGCCAAGCAAACTGAAGCTGTGAACAATCTCAGTCTCCTCACCATCCATCCTGATGCTGCCAATTGGCCTAGTGGTGAGAATCTTTGTCTTCTTGACATTGAGCCTCAATCCATATTGAAGGTTGCAGCCCTTGACCCTCTGCAGCAAGCGCTTCAGGTCCTCCTCAGTTTCAGCAAGCAGGGTTGGGTCATCTGAATATCACAGATTGTTGATATCTCTTCCACCAATCTTGACCCTACATTTCTCCTCATAGATCCCAGCCTCCCGAATAATCTGTTCTGCATACAGGTTGAAAAGGTATGGAGACAGGATGCATCCCTGGCTACAACTAGGATAGGACAAAATAGATGAATGGGACCTTCTAAGAATCAAACCCCTATGCACATCCAAAACCTTCTCCAATGGGCTAAAAAGGGAAACCACAGACTGGGAAAAAAATATTTGGTAATGACATGTCATATAAGGGACTTATATCTAGAATTTATAAAATACTCAAGCACCACAACAAGATAAAGGTGAATAACCCAACTGAAAAATGGGCACAGAATAGAAACAGATACTCACCAAAGAAGACATTCAGATGGCCAACAAACATAAGAAGAAATGTTCAAAATCCCTAGTTCTAAGAGGGATGCAAATCAAAACAACTATGATATATCATCTCACCTCAGTAAGAATAGCAAAATTTAACAGGACATCAAGCATCAAATGCTGGTTGTGGAGAAACTGGAACCCTTACTCAGTTGTTGGTGGTAGTGTAAAATGGTGCAACCACTATGGAAGGCTGTATGGCGTTTTCTCAAAAAGTTGCAAATACAAATACCATTTGACACAGCAATTGCACTACTGGGAAGCTATCCTATAGAAACTATAACCTCCACCCAAGCAGATGTATGCACACCCATTGCTTATCACGGCTTTGTTCACAATAGCAAAGAGTTGGAAACAACCCAAGTGCCCATCAACAAATGAATGGATAGAGAAGGTCTGGTATATTCGCACAATGGAATACTATGCTGCATTGAAAAACAAGGAACTCATGAAATATTATACAAAATGAGTGACCCTGGAGGACATTATGCTGAATGAAATATCTCAGTTTCACAAGGACAAATACTGCATAGTGCCACTGGTCCCTAAAACGGAATTGCCTTAAGAAGTTGGGTGGATCTGTTTCATTTTACAGATGAGGAAACTGATACTTAAAGCGGTCAAATCCCCATCTATTTGCATTTAACATTGGGCCAAGGAGTTTCCTCTGAACTTTAGTTTTCTTATCCATTAAGTAGAAGTAGTGCTGCACACAGGGAACAAGGTTGTGCTATTACGGGAATGCGATTACAGCTCCTGACTTGACCTGCTTACTAGATGCCATTGTGGCAACCCTATGTGTGTCAGAGTAGTGGTGGTGGTGTGAGGTGCCGTCGAGTTGAGTACAACCTATAGTAACTCTGTGTACAACAGATATGAACCCTGTTCTATCCTGTGCCATCTTCATACTTCCTGATACATTAGAACCTATTGCAGCAGTCCCTGTGTCAATCCATCTGGTTGAGGGTCTTCCTCTCCTTCACTGACCTTTCCACGCATTATGACCATCTCAAAGAAATAGCTTCCCCTAACATGCTCTGAAGTATGTGATATGAGGCTTTACCATCTTTACCTCCTAGAAGTACTCTGGTTGCACTTTCTCCAAGACATATTTGTTCTTTTGGCAGTCCGTGGGATTTTCAGTGCTCCTCTCCAACACCACAGCCCAAAGACATTCTTCTTCTGTCATCCTTATTCATTCATTGTCCATCTCTCAAATGCATACCAAGTGATTGAAAATACCATGGCCTGAATCAGGTGCATCTTAGTCCTCAAACTGACAACATTGCTCCTAATTTGGAGAGATCCTTGACTACAGACTTTTCCAGTGCAATACGTCTCCTGATTTCCTGAGAGCTGGTACCAAAGGTACAACTGTGGATATCTATTGCCAGGCTTTTCTTCCACGGTCTTTGGGTAATCTTGAGCCACCAAACTTGCTTAGCAGCCATGCACATTATCCTTTTGGATCACACTTGCTTTGTGGCTTAGAGTGGAGGTTGGTGGGGTTTGAGGATTAAGGCTGCCACCTAGAGGTGAACTCTGATGTTTCAGTAAACCAGTGAGCCCCCTACGGACTTGGGGAGGAGCCATAGGGTGTGAAAGACGCAGCCCTGCTGGGAAGGCCAGAGCTACCAGGTTGGCCAGAACCTTTCCAGATGTTTCCCTCCACAGGAGGAGATTTTTCACAGATGTTGTGTCCTCTGGAAGGAACCTCCTGTGGGACGAAGGAGATTGGACTCCGGTACCAATAGAGAAGGCCTGGACAGCTTGGAGAAATATCACCCACAATTCCAGTTGAGAATCAATTTGTCCTCCCACCTCAATATTTTCTTATGGGATCTCTCCCCACCATAACCTAGTTAGCTACTCTCTTGACCAACGCTCTGCCAGCGTTTCTGCTCTCAGCCACTGTCACCCATGAACCTTTGGTTCTGGTTAAGCATGTTCTTACTGACCCTCCTCTGGCATCCCTGCTCTCCCTCCTGATCCATGCTGGACTCGGCTTGGAATGCTCCTCTGTACCTTTTTCAGCAGGAAAGTCCTACACTGGCAGAAGTTCTTTTCCTTCTTTAAACCCAGTAAGTCATTGAGAATGCTGTGTGCCCCTAGCCACACAG
>NW_006399778.1:7282712-7292565 GCF_000299155.1 Elephantulus edwardii | reverse complement strand
CCAATTGTGCAACCCTATGATTAATACCCACCCCCTTGTCCTCACCCCTCTATTTCCACCCTCCTCCCGCCTTGGATCTTCATACTAATTCTACAATAGTGATTTTATGCAGTATTTGTCCTTGTGGGACCTAGTTAGTTCACTCAGCATAATGCTCTCCAGTCCCTCCCAAGTTAGGTAGTAATTTACAAAATGATTGCTCCTGGGTGCTGCATACTATTCCGTTGTATGAATGTACCACAACTTCTCAATCCATTCTTTTGTGGTTAGACATCTGGGCTGTTTCCATGTTCTTGCTATGGTGAAAAATGCTGCTATGAACATTGGTGTACAAAAAAGGAGAGCATCTTAATACCTCTGAATAATAATGAAATCTAGAGAAGCAAAATCACTGACTCAGAAAAATAAGAAAAACTCTTGAAATAAACAACATAATCAGTGTATGGAATCTGGGTGGTTTTGTTTTGGTCACAGAAGGGACAGCTTGTAACAGCCATCTTTCAAAAGCTGAGCTTGCTCCCTGCTCCCTACCACCTGTGAGAATCTCATTAAATCATCATTTTGTGTTGTGATTATAATTGTTTCACATTCTGCCTTACCCTTCAGATATATCTGTTCCTAGTCTTTATCTTCACACTCCAGTATCCACTGGAGGGTAGAAACACAAGAATTGCTTATTGAACAGACTTCAAGTGGAAGATTTTTTGAATACTTGAAAGATGACTTATAATATCTTCCAGAAAAAGGCTCTGGCTACTCTTAGAAATTATTTGTAATTCTGCATGGGGTACGATGGGTGAGGGTGGGTGAGGTTAGGAGTTAGCTGAGGTGCAGCCTTGGGCCAAGGAGGTCCTGAGCTCTTGGAAACAGAGTCATAACTTCTTAGCACCGCTAACCAGGCCCAATTCAAATGGTCATCCCATGAACAGAGCCAAATACATTCACAGGCCGGTCCAATTTCAGTTATCACTGCAGCTCTATGAAGAAGCGATGAGTAGTCCCACTTTACAGGAGAAGACACTGTGAGACTTGGAGCTGTGAAGTGTTGTATTCAAGTGCACACAGCAGGTCAGGTTGGGGATATTCTTTGTTATGTACTGATCACTAGTCTAAAGCCTTATAAATCTTAGCTCATGTAACTTCACAACATCCCTTCGAGGGATCTGGTAATCTGTCTGTGTAAAAATTATGGCCTTGAAGGGAGTTCTGGTGGCCTAGTGGCAAGAAGCTGCACTGTAATCCCAGAGACATGCAGTTCGAATCCACCAGATGCTTTGCTGGAGAAGGAGCGGCAATCTTCTCCTGTGCCAATCAGATCTGATTTGATGGTACACACACAAAAAATAATAATAATAAAATAAAAATTTTTTAAATTATGGCCTTGAAAATTCTCTGGGGCAAGTCTACCATCGTATGAGTTCACTATGAGGTGCAATCGATGGTATATAGCAATAGCAGTCTGGGTTCACCTTTCCAAAAGCTATTCTTCCTTCTGGATCTCCTCTGAAGGCCTTGGCTTAAGCATGTGTGAAGGAAGCTCTGATGACCCAGTGGTAAGGAGTTTCACTGCCAACCTAAAGGCAAGTAGTTGGAATTCTCCAGCTGCTTTGAGGGAGAAAGATGGGCAATCTCTTCTAAAGCAAATTGTTCCTGATTGTGGTGTGTGCCTTTGAGTTAGAACTGACTCATCATAGCTGACCCTCCAAGATGGTTTTTTTAATAGCTGACCCTCCAGTAGATTTTCATTGGAAGTTAATTGCATAGGAGGAGATTCCCCATCCTCTGCAGTGGAGCAGCTGATGGATTTGAACTGTGTGCCTTTAAGATTGCAGCTTGGCTTCTTATCACTAGAGCGCCCTCCTAGGCAATTTACAGCCTCTGAAAATCCTCTGGAGGACCAGCTAAGAGTCTGTTCTTACTCGATGGCACACAGCAACAGTAGCAAAGCATATATGAGTGGGATAAGGATATCGACTCTACACCGCAGATGTGAGGATTAGATAGATCTAAGAGGTCCTTTTAGGTCTTCAGCGCCACAACGAACAATTGCAGCAATTAACCACAAGAGGGTAGTCGTGCGCTAAAGACCTAAACAGCGGTGAAGAAAGACTTCATCGGAGCCCCCTTTTTTTATCCTGGGCCCAGTCCTGGCACGGAGGATGTAGCTCACCAGAGCTGATCCTTGAGAAGTGGACATTCTTGCAAAATAAATAAAGCTTAAGCTTTAAATCCATCTAGGCCTCCTTTGCCAACGCCAGCTCAGGGAAGGGAGGAGAGGAGCCAGTACGGAGGGAGGACCAGTCTTTCTTCCTTTGGTAATGGTGGGGTGACAATTATCAGCAATTCCCCTCCTGCTGGGGGTTGGGTTCCTGGAGCCACAGCTGCAGGGTAGGGGGTGGCAGGGAGGACTTTGGAATTGTCTCCCTACGGGTTTCCATGGTTACAGATTGATGCAGGCAGCCCACTATGCTGGGTCCTTTATCTGTATTGTCTCCTGGAGAGACAATGGGCTTTGGGGATGGAGGAAGTATCCCATACAGATGATTTCTTTTGGAGGGGCCTTGTGTGTCCCCAAGCCATTGTGTGGGACTGGGAAAATGGACCATGGGGTCCAGTCTTAGTAATCTCCTTGAGTTAGGGAAGAGTACTACTGTTTTAGAGAGGCTATTAATTGAGCCATTTCAATGGATGCAAGCCTCCAAAAATGAAGGCACAAGGACCCTTGGTATTATGTGGAAATACTCTTCGGGGTTTGTTGCAATTTTTAGTTAACATAAGGTTGGCCTCTAACTCATGGCAACTCCAAACATGCAGAATGAAATGGTGCTCTGTTCTGCGCCACCCTCAGGATCATTAGTAGATCGGACCATTGACATTACGGGGTGATTTAGGGAAGTAGATTGCCAGGCCTTTCTTCCTAATTTGTCTAGACAGCCTTTCTTCTGAAACTTGTTCAGCCTCACGGTAACATGCTAGTTAGTTAGTCCTGTCCCTTATTGGCAGTGTGATCTTGGACAAATTATTTCATCTGTCCAAATCCTCAATTTACTCATCTGAAAAGTGGGGACAATCACTGTTTTATAAATTATAAAATTATTGTAAGATAGAAGTTATTTCTTGCTATGCATCAGAGAGCTAGACAATGACCAGGGATGATAGAAAAAGAATTGATGCCTTTGACTTGTGCTGGTGAAGAGTATTGAATAAACTGATCTGTCCTAGAGAGGGTGAAACCAGGTTGCTCCTTGGAGGCAAGGATTTTGAAGTTTTGTCTCACATTCTTTGGGCATATGTCCAGGAGGAATCAGTCCCAGAGAAGGATATAATGCTTGAAAGGGTGGAGGGACAGCACAGGAGAGGAAGACCCTGGCTGAGATGGATTGATACAGTAACTGAGGACGGGGGTAGGTGTGTGGAAGACAGTGAGACTGGCTCAGAATAGAGTACGGTTCAGAACTATTATTCACAGGGTCACTATGAGTCACAGACAACGCAATGATACATAACAACAACAAAAAGAGAAATGAGGGGATATATGTAAGGTATCAAGCACAAAGTCTGGAGGTGAAGGTTCCTGAGCTTGGAGGATTCTTAGCACATCTTAAGTCATATATTTTTCTCTGCCACCAACTCGTGACCTTAATCAAGGTCCTTCTGTCTGGTCTCTACTGCCTCATCTGTGACTTGAGATCTTTGAACGGTTGATAAAAAAATAGAATGAGATGATAGTGAGAAAGCAAAATAGAAATTGAACCACTAACACAGAGCCTCACCATCCAGGAATGAAATTTCATTGGAATATGGAACACATGATAATTGGAAGCAAGTGGTGTGTATAGGGGCTGAATTATATTTTCTGGAGGAGATAGGGCTTCAGCTGGGCTTTGAAAGGTCTCAGAATCACTAAATGATGTTCCAGAAAGATGCATCTTATGTGCCAAGGAGAAATAGATGTCTAAAGAGGTGAAGGGACTCAGTTCTCTGCTCCCCAGCCAGATCATCTTGCCTTCTTGCCACCTGCTTCTCGCAGGTCAGGGCACGTGTAGGTGGGGAGAAATAGAAAGAGCAAGGGAAAGCTATTGTAATTTATAGGACACTTTATATAAATAAGGTAAACCAGTTAATAACCCTGATTTACAGATAAGGAAATTGAGGAGGAGGATGATTATTGTCATCCAACTAGATTGGCCAAACCATGCATGTGTAAGGCCCAAGAATAAAATGAATTTGTCTGCAGTATGAAAGACAGAACTTGCCCAAGGGAAAGGTAAAACAGTCCCTCTGGTTTAAATAACCAACAGAAGCAAACAAAAGCCTTTTCAGTCACCATCATTTGTCTTTCCATTATGATGCACTGCATTGGAAGCTTTGCATCCAGAGAAGGCTCAACAAATGAAAGTTCTTCTTGTCATCACTATTATTATCAAACCTGTTACCTAATAGCCACTGCTAGGAATATAAACAGAAGCTCTGGTGGCCCAGTCCTAATCCATAGGGAGTTGGCACAGTTAATGTAAAAATGAATAGAATGCCTTCCTGTCTTTGATAATTCAGTCTCATTAGAGGGAAGGAGGAGCAATGGCAAAACAAAATAGTTCCCACTTTTTGTTCAATTTATCCACCAACTTGGCCAATTCTCCAAACAACTCTGTGAAGAAAACCATTTCCCCCATTTTACAGATCAGAAAACTGAGGCACAGTGAGTTCCATGATTGCCTCAGCTATTATAAAACAAATAAATTATTTGGAGGGAAAAATGTCTTTTCTTGAATTAAAATATGTGTTAAATAAAGTTTGCTAACTTCATAAAGCGTGGAGACATACCAGTTGCCACTGAGTGGATTCTGACTTGTGATCTATATTAGTCAGAGCATAATTGTGCCACTCTGAGTTTTCAGTAGCAAATTTTTCACCAAACCTTTCTTCAGAGGAACGTCTAGGTGGACACAAAGCTCCAATCTTTTGGTTAGCAGCCAAGTGTATTAATTGTTTGCACTGTATCAGTCTCATCCTATAAAGGAATGTATACTATGGTTTTTACTGAGCTTAAGAAGAAAAACCAAAACACAAGTCAGGCTTTTAAGAGGGAGCTTCTGTGGCCTCATAGTAAGGAGTTGCGCTGCCAACAGAAAGACAGGGGATTCAAATCCACCATCTGCTCTACAGGAGAAAGATGGTCAATCTCTCCCCATGCCATTGCTAACCTCTGAAAACCTGCTGCAAGGCCAGCTGTAAACTGGTTCTGACTTGACTGTACATTGCAACAACACTCTACAGTACAGTGACTGTGTGCTGCATAATTTTCCTCTAATCCCAGCAACAACTCTGGAAGGTTAGGCCCTTTCACAAATAAGAAAAGCAGAAGCTCAGAGAAGTAAAGCAATTTGTTGAATGCTGTGCAGCAAAGAAGAGACAGACCTAGGGATGGGACTTAAGCTCTGATGCTCAGACTTTGGTTAAGAGGTTGGTCAGGACTCTCTCTCTCTGGTCCTCTGTGCCGTGGTGGAATACAGTGCTGCTTTTGCTGCCTGCTGCTGTTGCAAAGCATTCATCCTCGCCTTGTCTCACTCCACAGAGCGTGATGAGTGGGGCGGAACATGGGTCAGCAGCCCGCCAAGGTAAGAGGGCTGGCCGCAGTCCATGTGGGGAGTCTGACCTTATGCAAAGTGTGCATAGCTTCGTATGCTTGTGCACATGTGTGAGACTCTGTGTGAAGCTGGCCGAGTGCCAAGCCTTGCAAAGCCATGTGATAAAAATATGGTCCATCTTCCTGAAATGTCAATTTTATTCAAAGAAACATTGAAGAGAGACTTCATGATTTTATACTAAAGCACAGATGGCTACAGAATGCTTGAGAACACAAACTTCACATGGGAGGCTAAGCTAATGACAACTAGCGTTTGTGGGGTTTTCATTATGTGCCAAGCACTAGTCTAGGACTTCTAAGCATTGATTAATTTCATTCTCACAACAGTCATGTGTGGTATGCGTTTGTATTTTTATTTTTTTTTAACCTCCATTTGATAGCTGTGAAAACTAATAACAGGAGTTACTTGCCCAAGTTCATACAGCTGTTTAAAAAAAAAAGCCTCACCACTGTCGTGTCAGACCCAATTCATGGCTGACCCTCCAGAAGGCTGTAAGAGGCTGTAAATATCACAGGAGTAGAGTGCCCATCTTTCTCCTACAGGTAAATTTTTTTTAACAATGTCAATTCTTTTTTATTATTAATTTCAATGAAAATTTACAGAGACTTTGGATTTCCATTCATTCATTGTTGCTCTTTTCTCCCCTCCCAACCCTCCACTCACCCAGTACTTTTTACTTTGGAAAAGTAAAAGAAAAATGCTTTCATTGTTTTACAATCCCTCCCCCCAGGTCCACTCCAGTATGCAGCCTTTGCTCTGGACTCCTGTCATGACAAAAATACATAATCACATATCCCTTTTAAACAGTTTTCTCCCTCATCTATTTCAATGCAGTATAATTTTTTTATTCCCATCTTTCTCAGTCTCCCCCTAATCCCGATGTCAGTCCTGTTTTATAACAGTGGTACCATGCAGTATTTGTCCTTTTTTTGACAGAGATACTTCACTCAGCAAAATCTCCTCCAGGGTCACCCATTTTGAATAATATTGCATGAGTTCCTTGTTTTTCAATGCAGCCATTGTGTGAATATACCACAACTTCTCTATCCATTCGTTTGTTGATAGGCACTTAGGTTGTTTCCAACTCCTTGCTATTGTGAACAAAGCCGCGATAAACATGGGTGAGCATATTTACAGGTAGATTTAAACCATCTGCCTTTGTGTTTTCAGCGCCACTCTTTACCTACTAGACCACCAAAGCTATATGGGCACATGGACATTTCAATAGTCAAATATCAGGACATCGGTATTTTTCACTGTTTGTTCAGTGGAAAGTTTGCAATATGATTTGCAGATGAAGATAATAGCATATCAGCTGGCTCCCTCTTAATAAAATGATAAGGGCTGCCAACTGTAAGCTGCTCACTGTGGTCAAGTCCGATGCATTCATTGTCTTCTCTCATTCTTCCAACAACCCTATCAGAGCAGTACTACTAGGACTTCTGTAGGGGAGAACCTGCACGGAGGGCTGGCATCACTTAGTTGGCCACCAGCTAAGAAGTCAGGGCAGCAGGATTTGAAGACAGGTCCTTCTGACCTCAAGGCTGCTGCTCTGGGTCAGGATTAGGTCACCTCGGACTCAGGGTCCAGTCTCCCTCAGCCCCTGTCCTGCGCTTCCTCCTTCTTCCCACTCTGTTGTCTTCTAGAGAAGGCTGGCTTCACAGATGAGCTGGTTCTGACCAAGCTAAGCCTGGAGAGGGTCACACACCCGGAACTGTCCTTCCATCAGCAGAAAACACACCTGTCGTGGAAGAATTGCAGAGTGCAACAATGAGAAAGCAGTGACTAGCTTTTTATCCCTAGATCTGTTATGGAATCTCTAGACTGGATTTTTGTTCTCCCCTTTTCCCTCTGGGAGTCTGTGAAAGAGAAATAGTAACTCCTTTGCTGTCCAGTTGACTGACTCTGGGCAGCCTGCCTGTGTCAGAGTAGAACCCGGCTCCCTCAGTTTTCACTGGTTGATTTTTCAGAAGTCCACCAGCAGGCCTTCTTCTGAGGTACATCTGGTGGACTTGAACTGCCAACCTTTCCATTAGTAAGCCAGCACATTAACCATGTGTGTCTTGTAGTAACATTGGCTATCACTTACTGAGTTTTTGCCAAATGCTAACCTAACATACTTCAAGGTTTCCACTCAGTTTCTCGCTATATTTTCACAACAACCCTGGGTCATTTCTCATATTACAGAGAGGAGACTGAGGCTCAGAGAGACAAAGGAACTCATCCAAGGTTGCAGAGCCTGGGAGTGGAGGGGGCTGGGCTAGACCCCTGCTTTTAACCGCTGCACTTAAGGCAAAAAGAGGTCCCCCCTGTCAGATGCTGCTCCTGGGTATGAGTGGCAAGGATCAGGAAGTCCAGACATTGGATCATCATCCTGAGATGCTGTGACTGGACCAACAACACTGCTGCCACAGGGACATGAGGGAGGGATTGTGTCAGAAATCTTACACTGAAACTCAGCAAATTTTCATGGTTGGGATCCCACAATCCCTATCAATGTTAGGCACTGATTAAATGTATCAATTATGTAAGGGAGCTCTGGTGGCTAGGGGCAAGAAGCTGCACTGCAATCCCAAAAATATGCAGTTCGAGGTCACTAGCTGCTCCGCAGGAGAAGGCAGGGCAATCTCCTCGGTGCAATGTGCAATTAACTGCCTCTGAAAAACCACCAGAGGGTCAGCTATGGGTTGGTTCCAACTCTACAGTACATAACAACAACATCAATTATGTAAGGTACGCTCTTTATGGTCCCTGTTAGAGAGGATAAATAACTCAGCTGTGACAACATAGCAAGAATCTAGTGGCATAATGACTAAGCACTAGACTGCACACTGAAAACTTGGCAGTTCAAACCCACCAGTCACTTCTCAGGAGAAGAAAGTAGGATCCTACAGTCCACTTCCATAAAGATGTACAGCCTTGGACACCCTATGGGGCAGCTCTACTCTGTCCTATAGCTTCACTGGAAGTTGGAATTCACTTAATGACAATGGGTAATGACAACAAAGCCAATAAGTGGCAAAGCTCAAATTTCAACTAGTCTGATTCCTAAATGCTGTAGCTGATAGCAATCGTGTTATTGTTAGGTGCTGTCAAGTTGAGTATGGTGCATAGTGACCCTATAACAACAGATCAGAACCCTATCCTATCCTGTGCCATCATCATCTTTGACACACTCAAACACATTGCTGCAGTGACTGTGGCAACCCTCCTGGTTAAGAATCTTCCTCTCCGTCACCATCCTTCCACCTTCCCTCTAAGCATGATGGTCTCTCCAGTGAACAGTCTCTCCTAGCAACATGCCCAAAGTATGTGAGACAAAGCTTCATCATTTTTGCCTCCAAGGAGCACTCACTCTGGTTGCACCTTCTGCATACATGTTCTTTTGGCAGTTCATGGAATGGCTATTCAGCACTCTACTCCAACTTCACAATTCAAGGCATCAGCTCTCCCCTCTCTTTATATATCGACTTATTGACAATACAATAATTAGCTATGCAACCCAACAGGGGCCGGTCAATGGGAGATGGGTATTGAATGCTGTCGGCAAAAGTAGGAAGGGATAGTGGTGGAGTAAGGAAGCGTGGGTGGGCAGCAACATTGAATCTATTGGTCATTGCTATAACTGGGCAATTGTCTTTCATCTGCTCTTTTCTGTGGAATGCTTGTCTGTCAGATACTATTATATATATTTAAAGATTGAGACAGACTCGGAAGAAGGATTGGCCATCCACTTTCGAAAAAACAGGCCTTCAAAAACCCTATGTACAATAGAGCACACTTAGACTATCGCTTGAACTAGCAGACATAGCAATTGAGACTGAGATCTTAGAAACAGAAATACAGAGAAGAAGGAACAGCTGTAAGCAGACACTAGTGATTGGAACATGGAAGGTGAGAAGCATGAATGTAGGAAAATTGGACATTGTTAAGAAAGAAATGGAAGGCATAAATATTGACATACGAAGTATTGGCGAAATGAGATGGCTTGCTTTGGCATGGGACTTTTTTTTACATTTAGGTTGTTTTATTTTTCATTTCAATGAACATCTACAGAGATTTTGGAATCCCATTCATTCATTGTTGCACCCTTCTCCCCGCACAAACCCCTCCCCGCTCCGCGCCCCCCCTTTGCTCCTCTCCTTGAAAAGCAAAAGAAAAACTCCCTCATTGGTACACAATCCCCCCCCCGCACCTCCCCAAAC
>NW_006399778.1:7235982-7278007 GCF_000299155.1 Elephantulus edwardii | reverse complement strand
ATTATGGTTATCACAAGAGTCCACAATTAAGGTTACATAGTGGAATGTACTTGGGGTGGAGGGAGGGGTGCAGGGGGATTGTGTACCAGGGAGAGAGTGTTTCTTTTATTTTTCAAAGAGAGGAGCAAACTGGGGTGGGGGGAAAGGGCTGGGAGGGGAGAGAAGTGCAGCAATGAATGAATGGAAATCTAAAATCTCTGTAAATGTTCATTAAAATTATTAAAATTTTTTTAAAAAAAGAAAGCACACACCAAAAAAAGAGTACTGAAGAGCAACGACGTCAGGCTGGAGACTAAGGTGCGCCTGATCCAAGCTATAGTCTTTGCAATTACATGCTATGCATCAGAGAGTTGGACAGTGAATAGGGTTGATAGAAAGAGAATTGATGCCTTTGTGAATATACCATGGACTGCTAGGAGAACAAATAGGTTTGTCCTGGAGAAGGTGAAGCTGGAATGCTCCTTGGAGTCAAGGATTCTGAAGCTTCGTCTGACATACTTTGGGCATGTTGCAAGGAGGGACTGGTCCTTCGAGAAGGACATCATGTTTGGCAGAGTTGGGGGGGCAGCGAAGGAGAGGAAGACCTTCGATGAGATGGATCGATTCTGTGACCAGAAAGGTGGGAATAAGTGCATTTGAGATGGCTAGGTTGGCACAGGATAGAACAGTGTTTAGAGCTCTTGTACATAGGGTCACTATGAGTCTCAAATGACTCGATGGCACATAACAACAACAACAAAAACCCTATCCTTAATCAGTACCATTTTCCCATTACCATTAACTTCTCTTTTCTTGTTTCTTCCTGCTTCTTGTTGTTGCTAAGACATCAGATCTTCTGTTATCCTTAATCATTGTCCAGTTCTCAGATGCATAGCAACAGATTAGAAGATAGATTAAAAATTCCATTTTCCATTGGGTTGTATCATCAAAAAATCTGCAATAAAATTTGATGAAGATGGTTATTATGGTTTGAATCGAGTCCCCCAGAAATACATGTTAAATCCTTAGTACCTGTAAAGGGGACCTTGTTTGGAAATAAGTTCTTACAAGATGAAGTTAACTTGAGGTCATACTAGAGTAGCTGTTGTTTGCCTTCAAGTTGGAAAAGACTGACCCATAGCTGACCCTCCAGTGGGTTTTCGGAGACAGTAAATCAGAGGGAAAGATACTACCTATCTGCCTCCCACAAAGCAGCTGGTGAATTCAAACCATATGCCTTTGGGATTGTAGCTCAGCTTCTTACCATTAGGCCACAAAAGCTCCCTAGAATAGAAAGGGTCCTAATCCAACGTGAGTAATATCTTCATAAAAAATGGTCATGTTATGCACACCCATGTTTATTGCAGCTTTGTTTACAATAGCAAAGAGTTGGAAGCAGCCTAAGTGCCCATCAACAAATGAATGGATAGAGAAGCTGTGGTATATCCACACAATGGAATACTACGCAGCATTGAAAAACAAGGAGGGGAGCTCTGGTGGCCTAGTGGCAAGGAGCTGCAACTACAATCCCCGAGGTGCACGGTTCGAATCCACCAGATGCTCTGCCGGGGAACGAGGGACAATCTCCTCCTGTACCAGTCAGATCTGATTTGATGGTACACTCACACACAAAAATAGTGCTCGCTTCGACAGCACATATACTAAAAAACAAGGAACTCATGCAATATTATTCAAAGTGGGTGACCCTGGAGGACATTATGCTGAGTGAAATATCTCAGTCACAAAGGGACAAATACTGTATGGTGCCACTGTTGTAGAATGGGTCTGACATCAGGGTGGGGTATGACAGAAAAAAACTGGATAAATTATGTATATTGTATTGAAACAGATGAGGGAAAGAACAGATTAGAAGTGATATATGATTGAGTATTATGGTTAGCACAGGAATCCAGAATTAAGGTTGCATAGAGAAGTGTACTCTGGGTGCGGGGTGGGGGGAAGGGACGTGGGAATTGTATATTAATGAAGGAATTTTTTTTCTTTTTCTCTCTTCGGAGGGGGAAGCGAGCTAGTGGGGAGGGGTGGGAAGGGAGAAAATTGCGGCAATGAATGAATGGAAATCCAAAACCTCTGTAAAACAAATTATTAAAAAAATGGTCATGTGACATCAGATTTATGCTGCAGTTGTCAGTCAAGGAATGCCTGAGGCTACCAGAAGTTAACAGATCCAAAAGAGTACTTTCCCTTATAGCCTTTGTAAGGAGCATGGTCCTGCCAGCACCCTTCAATTCTGGCTTCTGGCCTCCTGAACTGTGACATAATAAACTTCTGGGTTGTTTAAAACCATTCACTTTGTGCATTTTGATGAGGTAGTTCTATGTAACTAAGTGACCATGAAGAAACTAGCCCCTCCTGACCTCTACTTTCTCTTGATAAAATTAAGACTTGCAGATATCAAGAGTACTTAATTCATAGGTCATGCTGAGAGGCCTGTTCTCTGCCACTTTACTGCAGAGTAACCTGTGAATGGCCTCTTAACATCTATGAGCCTCATAAGAATGAAATGGAGATAGTCTCCCACATTCCTAATACCAGATAGATTGTAAAATGCTGCACACCAGCAAACAGTCTCTTTTGAATACTTTTTTACCCCCTTTTTTCTTCTTTATTTGGAGTCAAATCTGCAGTGGGAAATGCCATTGGCAGGATGCAGGAACATCCAGGGCCCTTGGCGTCCGTCCACCTGGATGAACACTCAGTGAAGACTGGGATGAAGAAAAAGGGACTGTATCTCCACACACTTGGACAGACTATAATACTCGCCATGCCAGTGGTTCTCATGGCAAAGGGGGGGAAAGGAGGTCTATCCTAATAGTCCCCAGTCCTTATCTCCTCTGCACACCATCTACAATAGCTTATTATCTAGGGAATCTTGGAAGCCTCCCATTTTTAAAGTATTAGAAATGTAGAAAACCAAACTCAATTCAGGAAGGCAACGGATCAGTGAGAGGGTGGTTATTCTGGGGAGTCACGGTGTCCCGGGTGCCCTTATTGTCACACAACGCACACTTTTAGTCCCAAACCGACTGGCTGCCAGCTGGCCAGCGACCACCTCGACTTAGGGTAATGTGTTCCATATGTTTCCATATGAACTCAGCTAAGCTTTTCTCCAGCACTTCCTACAGGGCTCTCTCCAGAAAGCACCCCCTCCCCATCCTGGCTTCCAACACACACTTGGCGATGCTTGTTCCATTTGCTTCTAATGGAGGCGAAAGGGGTTGGGTGGACAATGGCAAGGAGGCAGTGCTTTAGGAAATCATTTCCCGATCTCACGTTTCCAGCTCCTCAAGGCCAGGGGCTGTATTGTCTACTGGCCCCTTGCTGTCCTCTGTGAGAACTAAGCCACTCAGACACCCCATCACTAAAGCAGTAAAGACAGTCTTTACTCAGGGGAGCAGTGGCTCCCAAAAGAGCCCAGTACAAGGAGATAGGAGCTTCAGGTTTGAATCCTGAGTTGGTCACAGATTTGCCATGTGACTGAGTAGGCTCCCTCCACTCTCTGGGGTCTATTTGTGACCTCCATGGATCCTTCATCATACTACGAGTCATCACTGACTAAATGGCAAGGTATCTATAGACTCTGAATTTCCTTTAGGGGCAAAAAGCTGCTAGTTCAAGTCCATCCATGGTAATGTAGAATAAACAGCTTGTCAATCTGCTTCCATAGATTCTTGTTGTTGTTGTGTACTGTTGAGTTAGAACCAACCCATAGCTAACCTGCCAGGGGGTTTTCAGAGGCGGTAAATCACATGGGGAGAGACTGCCCAACTTTCTCCTGCAGAGCAGCTGGTGGATTCTATCTGAATACTTTTAGGTTGGCAGCACAATTCTTACCAATAAGAGAGGAAGACTCTCAACCAGTTGGGCTTACACAGTGACTACAGCGATGGGTCACTGAGTGTGTCGGAGATTGTGAGGATGGCACAGGATAGGATAGGGTTCAAGTTTGTTGTTCATAGGGTTGCTGGGACGTACTCAATGGCACCTAACATCAAGAAGTCACCAAAGGTCCCTTCCATAAAGATTACAACTGAGAAAACTTTTATGGAGCCATTCTTGTTCTGTAATGCCTGTGAGTGGGATTAGCTGGTTTAGTACTCTAAGATAATAACAGCAGCAACAAGAAAGAGTCCTTCCACAGCTCACAGACTTTGGATTTATGAACAAATAACAGAGGTACAGGGGAAAATATCAACTTGCCTGTTATGAACATGGGTGGCCAGCACTCTCTACATTCCTACCCTAGCCTGTATTGCCACAGTCTGGGACCCTGGTCTGGCTCTGTAAAAGGTTCCTGCCTGTGCTTGTTCTGCCAGGAAAAAAAAAGTAGGAGCAGGACTGGGGAGCTGAAAGAGAGGTGTCCCCCTCACATGGACTGACAAGTTAGGTATTAAAAAGTCAATTCCCCTGGAGGACACAGACTTAGTTTCAGAGGGCTACTGAGGATCCCCTCTCTTTATGTGGCTTGTCAAAGGTAATTCCTAAATCCTGGTCCCAGATGACCTACTTACCCTGACCCTAACTGTCCTTTTATGTCGCACTAGCCTTGGCTACCGACATCACCCTCAAACTGACCCCCACACTCTGCCTTATACCAGCCACAGACCGATTGCTGCCGATTTCTACCATCACTGCCCCCAGTCTGACTGAACCCCAATTCTGGCCGCACTCCGACCCTTTACCTTGTCAGACTGATCTCAGGCACAAAGCTACCCTTTGACCTTTCCACTGACTGACCCCAAACATGAGAAATAGAACAATGAAATGCCAAACTCTGAGCGAAATTGGGCATTAGAGAGGAGAAGGCTCGGGGGACAGGGGTGGAGGGTGGCTGCTTCCTGGAGGACCCAGTGAGCCTTGGGCAGCATCTGGAGGGTCAGGGAGGCCCTGTGTGGGGCACATCGCAGGCGCTCGAGGAATGCGAGTGGCCCTGAAAGAATGAAGGAAGGAAGGAACGGGGTGCGATGCAGGCGGCTGCCTGGCCTGGGCAAAAGGGCTGGGGCAGGAAGCCGGGTGGGGGCGCACCAGGCAGGCCGCAGAGGCCCAGCGCAGCTGGGGGCAGCGGGAGAGCGGCCGGGTCAGCGACTCCGCAGAGTGGGGGGGCCCCCCAGGCCGGGAGGCTGGGAACAGGGAGGTCGCGCTGCTGGCAGAGCGGCGGGGGCGCCGCGAGGCTCCGGATGGGTTGGGAGCCCCGCCCGCAGGCTGCGGAGGGAGCCGGAGCCAGAGCGGAGCCAGAGCTCAGACATCCGGACGCCAGCGAACACCTGCGAGCGGCCCCCAGGGCCCGCGGGGGGAGCGGGGCGGGGCGAGGGGCGGGGCTGGGCGGATCGGTCACGCCCGCCCGGCACCGGGCCACGTGGGCCTGGGCCCTGCCCCTCCTGGGCGCCGGGAAGCCGCGGGTGGGGAGCTGCTCTCTCCCCGGAGGCCTATCAATGGGCCGTGGGGGGCCTTGGAAGCAGTTGTACTGGAATGAGGGTGTAGATTGGGGAATAAGGAGCGTGGTGACCATAAGAAGTAAAGATTGCAAGCAGAGAGAGCGCTAAGGTTTGCCTTCGCGGATCTACGTTTACTTGTTCTAGTGCATTTCGACTCATAGCGACCCCCTCCCTGTACAGCAGGACTGGAACACTGCTAGGATGCAGTCATTGTGTCAGTCTATCTCCTTGAAGGTCTCTCTCTCTTTCTCCTTATTTTACCAAGCATGATGTCGTTCTCCACTCACTCCAAAGTATATGCCAACCTCAGTTCAGAAGGGAGCGTCTGAGTACAGAATTGAGTAGTCCACAGCTATCAGAGTTAGCACTGTCCTCCTTGAAACAGTTTTAAGTGTACTAGGCATAAATGAGTATTTTTTTTCTGCAAAATTTAACATTTTTAAAAATTTGAGAATGTGCACAGCAAAACACATACCATTTTGTTTTATCATTTTCAGTTAGTGACACTGATTCTCCCGTGGGTTATCAAAAAGCTGTTATTGCACGGGAGCAGCTGGTGACTTCAAACCAGGTGCCTTTGCAATCCTTTGTAACACAGCTTCTTGCCACTAGGCCACCAGAGCTCCCTTACATTATTTAAGTTGTGCAATTATTCTGACCCTCCTTTTTCGGAATGATTCTTCCTCATTAACAAAATTAAAGGAATTTGGAGGCCACTCCATAGAGAGTTCGCTAACGTGTGTATCTGTGGCGGTGATGGTGTCTCTTTGACAGAATCCATCAACAGCTCTGCAGAGAAAGATGGGCAATCCCTTCCCTTAAAATTTACAGCGTCAGAAAACCCGCTGGAAGGTCAGCTATGAGTAGGTTACAACTCAACAGTTACTGAAATTGAGTTGATTAATGTAAATTGACTGCCCTTTAAAGTTTCCTTTCTGGGGAGCTCTGGTGGCCTAGTGGCAAGAAGCTGCACTGCAATCCCAGAGGCCCATGGTTCGAATCCACCAGATGCTCTGCGGGGAAAGGAGGGACAATCTCCTCCTGTACCAGTCAGATCTGATTTGATGGTACACAGACACACAAAAATAATAATAAAATAAAAAAAATTTAAAAATTTCTTTTCTAATCTTTTGAATTACTGTTACCAATCTGATTCAGTCCATAGTCCTTAAAAGAGCTTAATGCTCAAGGCTGACTTTTTTTCCCCTAGGTGAGTTAAACTATTCCATTTTCAGAAAATTTAAGGGGATATTTTTGGTTTCAGATTTAAAGATTATGTCAAGGTATAGTTCCAGGGGTTCATCTTTTGTCCATGGCTCCAGAAAGTCTAGTGTCAAATGAAAGTTTGAAATTCTGTACTTCATTCTCCCACCTCCCACTTTAATCTTTTTTTCAGGACTCTCCTGTAAAATCTTTGGCCAAAATGGTCAGTGATTCTAGCCAGGTACCTACCATCCAGTTCTTCTGATTTCCTGGTAAAGGTGTCAATTAACCATACATTCTGCAGCTTTCTCCTATTTCTGATTCTTCTCTATTGCTTCAGGTAAGTACAGACCAGTTGTTGTTTCTTAGAGGTTGCATGCAAACCTTTAAGACACCCCGTGGCACCATACAGAGAGTATGAATAGAATAGAAGGAGTAGAATAGAAACACAATGAGGCCATTTAACTGGGATGACCCATGAAGCCAAAATCTGCAAACCGAGGAGGCAAATCCCATCAGCTGTTCTCATAAACAGATTACTTCTTTTTTTGTCACTGTAAAATACATTTATCATACTTTTGCCAAACCAACTTTTTTACAGGTATACCATTTACTGGCAGCAATACAATAATTGCTGTGCAATTCAAAATTTAATCAATGTGATTTTTTTAAAAAATCACCATCCCTAGTATGTAGGTAATAGAACATCTGCTACTTCTCTAATATTAATTTCTATAGTTGATATAATTTACATTCATCAAGGGCATGAATTTTAATCCCTGCTGGCCTGCTTTGGACCACAGGCTAGTTACTTGGCCTGTTCTGAACTGATTTATTTACAAATTGATAGTGCCACCCGAATGCCCAAATCTCAAAACTGATGCAGACTTACTCACTGGAGAGAAGATTATCATCTTTCTTTCTCAGACAGGTGGGATTGAACTGCCAGAGAGGCTAACCTTTGGGTTAGCAACACAACTCTTTACAGACCATCAGAGCTCTCCTTGAGGTAGGCTAACCTGGAGTAATAAGAGTAAACTGCTTATTTAATAGTGAATCTTATTCAGGAAGCCTGGTGGATGCTTTAGGCACCTTATCTTTAATCCAAACAATGAACCTTTCACAGAGAGGGCACTGCCTTTCCAAGAGGGAGACCCAGGTGGCCTGAGGTCTTTTATTAAAAAAAATCCACTAGGGACCCTATAGGTGCCAAGTACAGGGAGCAGTGAGGGAATAGGGCTGACCTGGAATAGAGCTGAGATTCTTTGCTATGTCACCTTGATCAAGTTACTAAGTCTGCTTTAAGGAGCCTTGATAGTGTAGTTGGTTATGTGTTGCACTGCCAACCAAAATGTTGAATGCCAAATCTACTACTCATTCCTCAGGAAAAAGATGGATAGCCTTTTCGCAGTAAGGATTTACAGCTTTGGAAACCTGATGGAAGTTTACTATGAGTCAGACTCAAAGGCAGTTTTCTGCTGTCACACCAGAATAATGGTACACACCTTGCTGGCTTTGGGGAAGGATTAAGGAAAATTAAGGTGAAATGAAGCTGGTACACAGCAGGCACGCTAACAGCAACAAAACCCAAGAATCCTCCCTCTGAGAGCTTTCCAACCTATGGCCAAATTGCTTTCACTCTCTAATGACTAATGGATTGGCGTGCTAGTCTCAGCTTTTGTCCTGGCCACCTGAACAGCTCAGTCCCAGCAGACCTGACAGGCAATTTCCTCAGAATTAGCTTAATAATACCTCGTAGGTGTGTGATGCATTTCAAAGAACTTTCCCACCATTATCTCCTTCCGGGGAGGTAGCGGTGCAAGGACTACCAGCTGCTGGGCAAGGGAGGAGCGGGAGGCCTGGAGAAGCTTGTTCAAGGTCAAATGGCGGATGAGTGATGTGGTTCATTTGAGCCTTCTGCTGCGCCGAAACTTCTGAATGAACAAGAGGAAATAAGAGAACATGCTGTAGCAGAAAGTATATAGGATGTGGCACCTCAAGACTTGAATTCAATGTCTTGCTCTGCTGCACTCAGTTGTGATGTGGAACTCATCACTCTTGAGAGCTTGCTCAGGATCAGCTCCCTTTTACAGATTCAGAAACTGAGGCTTAAGAGGAGTGCTCCCTAGCCAGTTGTTATACACCTTGTAGGCAAATGGAGTTCACACCTTTAGAGGCAGACTCCAGAATTGGCACAGCATAGCTAGTTCAAACTGGAACCAGTCTGGGACTCAAGTTTTGAGGCAAAAGGTTCCTTAACTGAGGCCTGAAGGTTACCCTGTAAGCAGACCTGAAGGTATGCTAGTCTCCTTTGCAAAGTTTTGTTCTTTTGTTTTCTGAAGTGTTCCTGTCTTCCATCATCACATCGTCAAAGGAGACCAGTACCTCAGACAGGTTAAGAACTGCTGGGGGAGGGGGTGTTTAGTTGGCAAACACATAAGTTGCCCCCTCTTACCCCAGAAAGCTCAACAGGGTTGAGGTGTGAAGGGTGATGATGTGACCTGTTTATTATGAAATAGAGCTGTAACTCCTGCCAGAGGCCAACATACAGATGAGATCATATCATAAACAGGAATCCAGTGAGACCAGGCGTCTGATGGAGCCCACCTGGGGAGTCACCAGGTGGGGGGCAGCAAGGGATGGCACAGATTGGAATTCTGCCCTTTGCCCCACAGAGGTCAGTTCCAACCCTGCTCCCCTCCATGACTATGCTGGTTGCCAGAGTTAAGATTCAAATTCCATTTCTGCCTCTTAAGAGTCTGTGCAATCGTCTAACCCAGAAAGCCCCAGTTTCCCCATTTTTTAAATAAAGATGGTTATGTTACATGCTCTAGATGGAGGTGGTAAAGATTAGAATGAGAGCAATGGGGCCTCTTCAAGTCCTGGCCCAGGGGTAAAAATCTACAAATGCCTGCCCAGTCAGTGTTAGACTATAGTTAGTATTTTCAACTACTAGTGATTGAATGGAGTTCCAGGTTCTTCTGTTCTAACAATAGAAGCCCAGAAGGGAAGCCAAACCAAGAAGAGATGATGAAAACATATCAGCCGGTGATCAGTATTTTTCATCTCTGAAATGGGTCTACCAACCACCACTCTTGTCTGGGCACTGAGACAACTGGCATTTCCACACTTCTCACCTTCCCTGCTAGAAAGTCATCGTGAATCACTGATGATATCAAAGGAAACAGCCACCTGCTGGTGTAGCCCAACAGCTCTCAAGGGACATGAGAATAGAAATCAGGCAATTTAGGCTCTAGACTGGGCCCCCCATTTGCTGGGCAAGCTTGTGGCATTTACTTCCCTTCTTTAAAATGAAGCAGGGCCACCCCACCTTCTTTGCATCCCACCATGAACAAACGCATACAGTGCCCTTCCCATCCCCCGCCCCAGCAGCAGCCTCAAGCTGGGCATTTTCCCATCTCCTTCTGAGGAGAATAAAGGCCCAGGAAGAACACGTTCTTTTCCAAAAATCAGCCTGTGTGAGAAAGGGCTTTAATACTCAAGAAATGGGGGAACAGGGTGTCCAGTCAGATTATATAAACACAAATGTTTAAAAACAGTTTATTATACAAAATGTTAACTTTTATAAAAAGTTTAATATACATCGCATGGTTACAGAAAGCCACCTTCCTGTAATACTGGTACAAAAGCTATATACTCTATTATAGAGTTCATAATCAGGGCAACAGAGCCTCTCTCCAAGGAAACCAGAAGACCAGCTCTACCACAGCCTTGGCAGAGTTTGGAGAGCAGCCACTCCCCCCCACCCCACACCTCCATACTCTGAAAAGACAGTCTTTAAACTTGGGGGTGGGGACAGAGTGACGTTGCCCAGCTGGTGCCCAGAGCTCGCTCGGGCTCTTCAGGCCACCCAAGTTCACAGTCCTTCGCTCCCGGGCGCCAGATCCAGCCTCAAGGCAGGCGTTTGGGGGAGTCAAGTGGGCAGGGCGAGGTTGGGGCCCATCCATGCCCTCGCTTCCGGCCGGAGAGGGTCCCGGGTCCCAGGCGGAACGGGCGCCAGCACCTGCGTTCTGGGCGGGGGCAGGGAAGACCAGGGAGCCGTCAGTTTCCGCCTAGCGCGCCGAGGCGGGGGCAGTCCGCAGACTGGCCGGCGCCAGGGAGGAAACTCGCTCTCTACCTCCAGCTGATAACTCTGCGCCCCACGCTGTCCCCACCCAGTTGGCGCCAAAGGACCACAGGCGGAGCCTACCCCCCACCAATTGACCCTGCTTGGGAGGGGGCCTAGAAAGACAGCCCCACAGCTCCCTTCACGAGTGTAGACAGAAAAGCTATCTTGCATATTGGGATCCCAATTTATTTTCTCCAGCCCTATTTTTGCTATTGGGGAATATGCACACTGGGGGTGTTGAAATGTGCATTAAATTGAAGTACATTTTACGATTCGTTTAATACGACCGCAGATAAATGGTTTACTTTTCTCTTGCCTCAGTCTCCCTAAACTAAGAGGGGGTGATAATCCCTTAGAAAGTTCTGCCAGCTCGAAGGCTTGATTGAATGACCCCTCCCCGCCGGCAGCCCAGAAGGAGGACATCATACACACCTGGAGGCGCCAGGACGGCCGGGTCAGTGGCAAAAGCTCCTCTTGTCGTTGGAGATCACAAGTTCTGGAGTGAGCTCGGCTGTCTGGAGGAGGAGGGGGAAAGCACAAAGTTACGCATGACATTTGAGATTTCTGGGAATTCCGCGGCATCCCGGCATCGGTCATCAGTCCCCCTCCTCCCCGGGTCCCTAAGGCCGACCACGCGCACCTGGAGGGCGAGATGTGGGCCGTCAGGGGGTCCGGGTGCCGGCTCGGACAGGACCACCTGCAGATCGAGAATGTAGTCGATGACACGCTGCAGGATTTCCACCTGGCTAAGCTGGGTGCCTCGCGGGACTCCGGGTACCAGTTCCCGGAGACGTGAGTAGCAGTGGTTCATGTCGTCCAACAGGCTCAGGGGCTCCTCGGCCGCCGGGCCCTTGCCGCGACCCCGCGCGATGGCCAGGCTGCGCTCCGACAGGCAGCACACCGCCTCGCAGCAGCCGCGCACCGGGCTCAGCGCCTTCATGTTGGAGCGAGAGGATGTGGGTACCCGAAGGGTTGGAGGAGCAAAAAGACAACCTAGAGCAGCCTGCAGTGCGCTCACGCCCCCTGCCACCGGTTTTTATAGAGCCCTCCTGGACGGCACACCCCTTTATGCAAAAATACCGCCCTGGTCCCGCCTCCGCCAGCCCAGGGCGTTCACAAGGCGGTTAAATTGCAAACAGGCTTCCTCCGGCTGGTCTAAAGCAGAATACCGCGGATTCAAAGAATGAGGAAGCGCTGATACTGGGGAGAGGCGGGCCTCTTCACTAGGAAGGATTTAAAAAATCCCTCAAAACCATTAACTTTAAGAATTTGCCTTTTCCTGGCAGCGCCCCAGATCTTTGAGCTCCCTTTACCCCCTGCCAGTCCACCCTTAGCCCCAGTACTGGTTCGAACCCACAGTTCCTCAAGGTCATAAATCCCTGAACAGCAGAGCTTGCTTGCTTGCTTGCTTTAAGCAAAAGATTTTTCAAGGGAAACTTGTAAGGAATTAGTGCCGCCTTGTTCCCCAATTTGCTGTTCGTCTGACCTCCAGACTCACTGGCGTCAGGAATTATCTTGTGACCAGAGGGGGAAAAAAATTAATTGCGGTGAAGCTGAGGTTACAATGAAGAAAACAGATTTGGGCTAGGCGCTGAGATTGCAGAAGGAGGAGGGGGAAAGGGGTTGAGCAAAGAACACTATTTGAGCAACAAGGGAAAAGGGAGAAAATAAAAAAGAACGCTCTCTGTCCTGTCCTGGTGCCTTTTGCGTAGAGACAGAGGAAAGTTCCAATCCTGTGACCCCACGCTGTCAGGATCCAAATGTGTATGTCCCGTTGTGCTATGGAAAGGATTTTTTATTAGAATTTTGGACAGGATTTTTAATGAAGTTGGGTGTGAGGGGATGATTCCTAGATAAACATTTTTAGGAGCCCTTACTCTTGACAGTGAATTGCTTAAACTCTTGCTTCCCTGCTACTAGACTCTTCACCTTTTGCGTAGAAAAGTATAGTCATTTTGTTTGCTCTATCGTCTGTTCTGCTATGGAAGGACAGACCACCTGGGCTTGATTATTCTTATCCTTGCTGCAACAGCTCCAGCTCTATCTGAGAGCCTAGGATAGGGACCAGAAGACAGGCAAGCTGAGCCTTGTGGACACTGCACTCAGTGTTGTTTATCTTGTCACCTGCTAAGACTTTTGGGAATTTGCAGCCCCAGGGAGCTGGTTTCCATCTTGGAACTAATGGAGTGGGATCCCCCAGTGGATGCTTCTTTAGTCGGGTGATTGGTAAAATGCTTATGGAGTTACTTTACATAAAATGTGGCTCCTGCTCTCAAGAATTTCACCATTTGGGGAGACAAGATTACCATGGGGAAACAATTACAGGGGTTTGATAGTGTTTGACACTGATTAAGAGGACAATAGACATTCAGAGGAAAAGTATTTGAGAGGACAATTCTCAAAATAATTAGTTGCCACATTAGTAAAATGGGGGAAATGATGCTAAATGACCATTTGAATTCTTTTCCAATTTTAGAAATCTAAGGTTTTAGGAAATCAAACATGTCTATTGTCACACCATGAATAAACATCAGAACCATACTTGAAGCCTGTTCTTTTAAAGGCTTTGTGTGCCAAGAAAGAGGTCTTCGAAAGTTTCACACTAGTTTTCAGAACTAGCCTCTTTAGTGTAAGAAAGAGGAGGGAAAAATAATCTGTGGAGGAATTAATCCATTTATATATTGCATAGATCAAGTGAAGATCATGTCACCTGTCTGGTCATGGGAAGAGAAAACGGTGGCTATGGAGACCTTTAGTGATCAACTAGAAGACACTTTCTTTCCTTGTCATGCATAACCTAGAATATTTTTATGCAGAATAGTCAAGTCCAGGAAGGTCTTGAAAATTCACAAACTCCCATGCGTCTCTTTTACTGTGTGTGACTTTTGGGTAAGCCACCTCTCTGTGCCTCAATAATCTCATCTGTTAAAAGGAACTATTTAGCTCTACCTAATTCATTCAAGAGATGGATTGACACGAAGAGTAGGTATGCCAGAGACAGTGAGATTGGCTCAGGATAGAGCAGAGTTTAGAGCTATTGTACATAGGGTCACAATGAGTTGCAAGTGACTCAATGGCACATAACAACAATAATTCACTCAAAAACAACAAAATTGCTGAATGCTTCTTTTGGACAAGATGCTAGACAGGCACTTTTCATCTGAGGGTCCTTGTCCCTGAGGGTCAGTTGTCCTCTCTGATGTTTCTTCCTCTTTAATATTTTAGGTAACCCCGGTACTATAGCCCATAGGCAGTTGCACTGCTAACCCAAAAGCAGCAGCGCTGTGCCAGTTTGAATCCACGAGAGGCTTCGGGTGAGAAAGATGATCAATCTCCTTATATGCAATTTACAGCTTTTGAAAACCTGTTGGAGGGTAAACTATGAGTTGATCTGACTCAACAACGATAAGTTTCACCCTCTTATTAATATCTTAAGGAACTCTCCACTATGACAGGGTTTTACATGTGTGACTGAAAGTCAAACAACAGTTTGAATCTATGGCATAAAGATGAGCAGTCTCCTCCCATAACTATTTACAGCTTCAGAAACACGATAGAGTCATTATGATTCAGAAAGGACTTGAAGGTAGTCAGGTTGTTGGGTTTTTTAATTTGGTGGCAAAATGGTTAAACACTTGGCCTCTAAACAAAAGGTCAGTCATTTGAATCTACCCAGAGGCTTCTGGAGAGAAAAGACTCGACAATCCCAATAGAGCAGTTATACTCTGTCATAGAGGGTCACTGAGTCAGAATCGACTGCAAACTAACCACCACCATTGATGCCTCTTTCCTGCCTATCAGTTTATGGTTTGTCCTTTCACATTATTTCACAATGAAATGCTCATGAGCCATGGGACACAAGCAGAAGAAGAATACAATACACAGAATTCTGTGCTGGCCATGTCAATAACTTGTCGTGTGGCCCTAGACAAATTTCCTTCCTTCTCTGGGCCTCATTTTCAGTAAAACAGAAGATAGAGCGGTGCAGAGCAAACGACCTCTAAGATTCCTTGGCAATTCACGATTCTAAATCTCTGAAAAAGGCAGGTTCGGGTTGGCCACACTGAATAGTTTAAAACTGGAGACTTTTCCACCCCCAACAAGCAGACAGGACAAGCTAACTCAGGCCTTCTGCAACTTGTTTAGCGGTGGCGGGGCCTCAGCCTCTTATTCCAAATGCCTCTGAACTTTCTGTTCCCAGTTCTGCTCCTTTTACCAGCTTTTTTCCCCCCTCTTGCATTTTTTATTTTTATGAAAGGATGTCATTAAGGCTTTTGTCTGCGCTGTTTTTGTTTCAGAACTTTTCTCACAATCCTATTTTTTGTTGAGGAATCCGCTCCTTTGCCCAGCTGTGGGTCCCGGTCCCACAGCTGTGTTGATCTAAGACTCAGCCCCAGACAGCCTGGCGCCAGGGTGGGACGTCATGCGTTCACACAGGGATGCGTGTCCCAGGCAACCTTTCCTCGGGCAGTCACCGGCCGGCGACTGCCGCCCCCACCAATGAGCGTCCGACACCCGAGAAAGGGGCGGGGCCTGCGCCGCCAGCACCAGCGAGCAGCTTGTGAATTGCAGATGCTGAGAACTTGATAACACTGCTCTCATTTGGGCCCCTTAAAAGTCTCTTTTTGTTCTACTTTAGTTCTTTTTAAAAAATTTCTTGCGTTTATTCCTGTTTACTTTCTTCCTTTACCTATATATGTATTAGTTCTTTATCCTTTCTAAACTATCTCCTCCCAGTGTCAGGAAACATTTTGTAAGCATTTCCAGGAACTGAATCTTCCTATGCCAAAAAGAAAAAAAAATCAGTGTTACGCTTTCTGATTTTTGAAGAGTTGGCAGGACTATTATACTGCTTTGTCTTTTTTTAAAAAAAGGTGAGAGTATCAAAACTGTGAATTTCAAAGAAATAGTAATGATGATGAGTATTGCAGATGTCTTTTTTGCCTGAACCTAGGCTTCTATCAACACACATATGTAAATTTTTCTCATTAATGGAAATGAGGTCAAGAGAACCTCAGAAACTTATTTAAGGTCATGTCATTGTGATATCAGTGGCAGACCTGTTTGCCCCTTAACTCTCAGCATTGGGATGGCTTGGTCCCAGAACATCTCCAGATACTGTATTTCCTAATACTTGTTTGCACACAGAGTGCCTGTAAAAAAAAGTGTGCTGAGAACTACACACACACAGAAAGAGAAAGAGAGAGAGAGAGAACATAACCCTTGTCTTTCTCCCCTCCCTGAGGCTGACACCCAAATGACTTCTTGAGACTTAATTGACACAAGCAAAGCACAGAAGACTTGGAGTCAAGTTAAGGCACAAATCCTTGGGTGGGCTATCCACCTTCATTCTGCCTCGGTTGTCCCATCTGTAGAATGGAGAAGAAATGAATATCCACCTACCTCACCATCTGAGATCAAAGGAAATAAGGAATATTACTTTTATGAGCTGCAATATGCTAGAGCCCTAGGCAAGTGGAACACTGTCAGGTGAGTTTAAAGATTCCTGATAAGGGTCTTCTTAGGAATGTAAGGAATATTGTATGGGTAGTATGAAGAACATCTGTATCTAAAACATGAGTCTTCCAGTGGATCCTGACTCATCATAACCCTATATAACACTATAAAATCGAGTAGAACGCCCCAAAAGGTTTCTGAGGCTGGACCAAATAAGCAACATTATGATAAATGGAGAAAGGATTGAAGGTGTCAATTATTTCATTTTACTTGTATCCACACTCAACACTCTTCAAAGGATGAATTGCATTGGACAAAAATCTATCCAGGACTTCTTTAAAGTGCTGAGGAACAAGGATGCCACTTTAAAGACTAAGGTACACTGAACCCAAATAATAGGACTTTCGGTTGCTTTTTTTCAGTCAGACAGTAAATAAAGAAGATTGAAGAACTGGTGCCATTGAATTGTTGTGCTGTCAGAATGACAGACAAAAGCACAATCAATTCTTTCTTGGAGGAAATATAGCTGGAGTACTCCTTAGAAGCAAAGATTGTGAAACTTTGTCTCATGTACATCAGGCATGTAGTCGGCAGGGGCTAGGCCCTGGAGAAGGACATCATGTCTGGAAAAGTAGAAGGCCCACAAAAGAAAAGAAGGCCCTCAGTAAAATGAACTGTCACAGTGACTAATAAACAAAGCTGAGATTGTGAGGATGGTGTAAGATTTTGTTCCGTTGTGCATAGGATTGCTATGACTCAGAGCCAACTCAATGGCATCTAACAACAATGACAATGACAATCTTTAGGGAAGTAGACTTGCAAATCCATGGAGTGTCTGGGTAGGTTCAAATTACAAATGTATTGATTAACAGCTGTGCACTTAACCACTGTGCTTCCAGGGCTTCTGTGAGTCCTGATTGGAGAGGGGATTCTGGACTTTGCAAGATGGGCTACTCTATAGTTCAAAAGAACTCAATGTCTTTACCATTGTCAGTGAGTCTTCATTTACCTTCACACATATTGTCTCAACCCGTTTTATGGATGAGGAGACTGGGACTCAAGCAAGTTAGTCTATCCAGCTCAAAATCACAGTTAGTAAATGACAGATGCAAAATCTGGATTCCAATATTTGTCTCCAAATCTTGAATCCTACCCACCATGTATTTTCTTCCCATGATTGCTTAGGAAAGTAGGTTGACTCTGAGAGGGGTTAAATTCTACCAAGGAGAAAAAAGGAAGGGGAAATTAATTAGGTAGGAAGAAAGACTTTAAGGTGTGGGGACATTAAGGGGACAGGGGAATGCTTTCTAAGCAGAGAACAGAGGAAATTTCTTGGACATTTGAAGCTTCCTCTCCTCACCTCCTCAAACTTTCCTAGTTTATTCTGGGGTGGAGGAAATTACTTTTCTTTTTCAGGAGATAGTTTTGCTATCTCTTCTCAATTCAAAGCTAACCTAGCTTGGTCTAGCTACTCCAAGCCCAACTCTTTCTTTTAGCAGGTAGGCAATTAAAATTTCTAGAAACTGCTTTGATATCTGGGTAGATAACAGAGTATTCACAGGGACGTTAATTTTCTGTGACTTTACATATACTGGATCCTAGTGGCCTAGTGCATTAAGTATTGGGCTGCTAACTGAAAAGTCAGCACTTCAGATCACCAGCCACTTCACTGAAGGAAAATGGGGCACTCTACTCCCATCATCAGAAACCTGATGCAGGGTCACCTTGAGTTGGCATCAACTGGACAGCAGTGAGTCCATTTTGGTTTGGTTTACCTTGTCCTGAGTCCTTCATAAATGCTGTACTATGTAATCTGCTCTCAAATAAAAACCAAAACAAATTCATTGCTGTTGAATCAGAACAGACATAGCTGACCTTACAGCAGGTTTTCAGAGGTTTTCAATTGCATGAGAGGAGACTGCCTTTCTTTCTCTTGAGAAGCAGCTAGTGGATTCAAATGACTTGCCTTTGGGTTGGCAGCTCTACTGTTAATCTGCCTTTAAATCAAAACCCAAACCCACTGCCATTAAGGCCAATTTATGCTGACAGCCCCCTCCCACCAATGTGTCACAGAGGGCTTTCTTGGTTATCATTTTTGTGGAACTAGATTGCCTGGCCTTTCAAATGATAGGGTACAAACTAGTGACACTATCCAAGAACCTACAGTTTTGTTGGGGTAAGTACTATTTGATTATTTTATAGACAAAGATACTGAAGTTCATTCAAAGAGATGTATCCATATAGCTGGTAGTGAGGAAAAAACCCCCAAAACAATCAATTTGAAACCAGGCCTCTAGCCTAAACACTGATATATACAAGGACAGACATAGACATTTAACCCTGTGTATCATGTCCAGAAACACAGGGACTACCCTTCCCCTATCATTTCTAGATTAATGAGGTTGGCTCTATTATGTGTAAAACTTGTTATTCTAGACTTTGGATGTCCCTGGTAGCTTATGTAGGGATTTAACTCAACATACAGCAGAAGAAAAAGAATTGTAAGAATATATTGTGAATAACAACAAAATATAAAACATTATCTGTCTTTATATTCGTACGTACAGGAAGCTTGGGTGGTCTAGTGGTAAGGAGATGTGCTAATTCAAAGGCATGTGGTTCAGATCCACCAGCTGCTCAAGAGAAAGTGGAGACATCTCCTCCAGTGGTATTTACTGCCTCTGAAAACTGGCTGGAGGGTCAGCTGTGAGTCAGTTCTTACTAGCTGGTACATTATAGCAGTGAAGCTCAAGTCATATTTATGACCTTGGTTTCAGTTTCCTTACAGTTCCTGGATACAGTAAGTACTTAGTGATGATTAAGTTTAACTTAAATTCCTTTTGGGGGGGGGACTTGTTAGGTGCTGTCAAGTCAGTTCCGAGTCATAATGATCCTGTGTGTACAAAACTGCTGGTCCTGAGCCATCCTCACAATATTGTTAGCATGTCTTAGCTCATGGTCACAGCTTGTATGTCAATTCATCTCACTGAGGGCCTTCCTCTGTTGTTGCTATCAGGGAGACTATTCAGAAAAAAGAATTTAAAACTCAGATGCAGGTTGTGCTGGGTGATGCAAGATTCTGTGACATAATGCTCTTTGCTGCAGACAGATGCTGACAGATGGGTTTGGGCCCCTACTAAGAGGGGTTCAGAAAAGGCTTTACAAAATTGATGGGGTTCAAATTAAGTAAAGATGAAGGCAAAAGAACGACCTTGGAAAGCGGTGCTCACCAGGCCCAGATATTGTCTTGCATTGGCCCAGGTCCCAGCAGCAGTTCAAAGGCTGGGAGGGTAGGGACATTGGGAGGGGAAGGATCCGGCCAGGGGACAAGGTTGATCTTGCCAGAAAGGAAAGGGCTGCTCTCATTCTACAACCCCATGGACCAGAGCTCTGCCTGCCAGGAGCAGGGAGGGCAGAGGCACAGAAAGCTCCTCCTGCCGGCCACAGTGGTCCTTGACTGCGAAGGGACATTCAGCAAGCTATGTATGGGCCAACACTTCCCTGAGTGCCAACCACGTGCCAAGCATTTTTACATATATTATCTTCCTCAATCCTCATATTGACTGAAACTCAGAGAGGTGGACTGATTCACTCAAGGTCACACAGCTGGTCTGTCAAAGAATAGAACTGTCCAGAGTTTATGAATTGAGCAATGAGAAGCAAACAAATGTTAGAGAATAGGGGTGCTTTCTTAAAAGAAATTGTGAGTCACTGAGTGTGTTTCTTGGGGACAGAATGAGAAGGAAGGGAATATTTTAAATTCATGCAACTCTGTGTCAGGGAATGTGTGTGTGTGTTCCTATCACTCTGGGTGTGGGGGTCCTTCTTAAGTGTTTGTGTCTGAGCTGCAGAGTAGAGGTGGGGATGGCGAGAAAGTGTGTGTCCCCTGCCTGAATTGAAAAGACTTTCCCTGGGAGGCGACCTTCTCCCAAAGTGTGTCCTTGAGTGTGATTCCCTTTTACCCCAATCTCCGAGCCAGGTGCAAAACAGGGCGAAGAGGACAATGGCTCACACGCCCGGGTGGCCTTTTCCTTTTACTCTCTCATCCACTGTGAGACCCACCCCGCCTGTACCCTGCGCCCCGGTTGCCCCCCCTCCGCCCCTTCCCAGCCCTCTGCCCGCACTCGGAGACCCTGTGGCCTCCACCCCGGCCCTGCCCGACCTTCCTGGGCCCTTCCCGGGCCCTGCGCGGCCTACACGCCCGCGCCCTAGTTGCCCCACCTCTGCCCTGCCGGCCTCTCGGGCCTCCAAACCCGCGCCCCACACCCCAGAGGCCCCCACCCTCGGTCCCCCACCCCGCGGCCCTGGGCGCGCAGCTGCGGGACACACAATTGCAGGCGCCCCCTCCTCGCCCCCCGCGCAGCCCCTCGCCCAACAAAAGCCGCTTTCTTTCCCCACAACAGATTAAAGGGCGGGAGGGGGTGAAAAATAGCTTCTCCAGGCTCCAGCGGGGGAGGGGCGCGGGAAAAGCTGGGGCTTTGGGGACGCTTTGATGGCGAGTGTGTGGGAAACCCGGAGGAATGTGGCTGCTGCGGCCGCCGCGGCGGGGCCAGGCGCCGGGAAGGGGGTCCGCCCCCAGCTCTCCTGGCGTCCCGGCGCCCCGAACCCTGTGCGGTCTGCGCGGGGCGAGCCGGCTCCCGCGGGCCGCGCGCCTTCTTCTCTGGGCGCCTGGGTCTCTGGCTCTCCCTCTGTCCGCTCCACTGGGCTTTCTGACTCCCCCTCAATCTGTTTCTCTCTAATTTTCCCATTTCTACTTTTAAAACAACCCCCCCACACCCTTTTTCCTCCTTTTAATTCTTTTTTGAGAGTTCTGTTCACCTCCTTCTCCTAGTCGTCTTCTCATTCCCATTTTGTGTGTATGTGTCTTTTATCTATACATTGATTCACTCTCTCTTTGTCTCTTTGTTTCGGAGTCTCTGTTTCTTGGTGGCACGTTGTCAGTGCCACTGGCTGTGGTTCCCCTAGGTTGGTTTGCAAAGACACTGGATTTAGCACAGTTTCTGTTGCCCTTCCTCTGGCTTATTCAGAGGGACCTGGGATTTGGGGCGTTTGTTTAAACATCCCTTACTTTGCACAAACTTCTGGATGCTGATAAGAGCTGAGCAAGGGAAATGTGCCGGAGCCCAGGAAGACGCAGGGAGGAGGCCTGAGGGTGGGGGTGGGAGGTGGACCAGGGTGAAGGAGGAGCAGAGGCTACTGGAAGTGTCCAAAGGTACAGAATTATTTTTGGCTGTGTTTAATTCAGTCTTTGTAAGGAATTCCTGGCCCTGGACCGGATGGTGGCCTTTGGACCCTGGTGGGAAATGGGCTGGACCTCCTGGCCCACTTCTCTCAAGTCCTTGGGACAGGCTTGTAGGGAGGATGGGTGCTGGTTCAAGACAAGAGTTTCCAGGTGCAGAAACCATCCCTCTAAAGACAGAGATAGAGAGAGACAGAGAAAGAGAGAGAGGAAGGGAGGGAGAGGGGGAGAGAGTGTGAACACTCACTTCTGCACTTGCCTCTGACAACCCAAGACAAATCCAGTGGCTCTTTGGGTGTTTGTTTCCCCACTTGTAAAATAAAGTTTTATTTTTCGATCTTATTTTTGTGTTCTCACCCACAGAGCTCAACATCTGATTTCTTCCCAAGGCATTGCTTAAATTAACTAATCTGCTTTCTTGGTTTTTTGGTTCATTTTTATTCATGAAAGACAAACACTTGGCCAAGGTTTCTTATTAGAACAATTCCTTACCTTTTAGGGCTGTGTTAATTTCAACCAAAGACACTCTAGAGAAACACCCAAACTCTTTCAGTCCATGCAGCAAATCCCATGGAAAGAGCATGGACTTGGGAGTCAGTCAACTTGAGTTTGACTCCTGAATCCTGCCAAGAATCTGGCTGATGTTTGACCTTTGGGAGGTCACATGTTCCTCACTCTGCTGATATGTTATATGGGGATATTCATAAAACCTAGTCCAGATGGTGGTGAGAATTATGTCAGATGTAAAAATACAAAAAATAGATGCTAAAAAAAAAAAAGTAACTGTAAGAATGTTAAGGAGCCCTAGTGGTGCAGTGGCTTAGCACTTGGATGCTAACCCCAAAGTCAGCAGTCAAACTTACTAGCTGGTCCTTGGGATAGCCTGCATCCACAAAGTGACTGCTTTGGAAACTTTAGAAGCAATGAGACTGCCCTACAGGGTTGCTGTGAGTCAAAATCAGCTGAATAACAGTGCGTTTGGCTTTGGGTTACTGGGATGGTGGAATCCCTGGGAAGTATAAATGCTTATAACATTCTCAGACGCTAACTGAAAGGTTAGAGGTTCAGGTCCATCCAGGGGATCCTCGGAAGACAGACTTGATTAATGAAATCTGAAAAATTAGCCACTAAAAACTCTGTGGAACCAGGTTCTATCTTGACAGATACGGTCTCCTGAGTCAAATCAACTCAATGACAGTGATTTTCCTGGCTGATGCTTTATGCCAGAGCTGCCCAGAGGTGAGTGGCTAGCAAATAAAGAGTGCAAGTCTCATCAGATATGTAGCTTTGCCCTTGTGACACAACGGTTAAACATTTATCTGTTAGTTAAAAGGTTGGTGGTTCAAATCCACTCAATAGCTTGGTGGGAGAAAACCTGACACTCTGCTTCCATACCAATTACAGTCAAGGAAACACTATAGGGCAGTTCCACTCTGGCATGTGGATTACTGAAAGTTGAGACTGTCTCCACAGCACCCAACAACAATTTTTATCCATTCAATAAAGTCCCTATGGGGAGAAAACACTAGGGCTGGGCTTTGAGGGCTCTTGGGATTTTGACAGATGAAGAGAAGAAATGAGGAGAACAGAAGGGAGGGTCCAGTGTGAGTGAAGGTTCTAAAGTGGGAATGTGAGTCTTGATTGGCTTGATTGGGCCAAAACGTAGGTTGGATCTGAACCAATAATGATTAAACTGAGGGAAATGAGGGTATGTGTGTGTGGAAAACTTTGGATCCCAGCTAAAGGCATGAAAAATATGAACATACTGCTTCAGTGCCTTTTTATGAGACAGGCAGCAACTTTCTCTGGGTATTGTAACAAGTGCCAGTTCCCCATTTGTGACTGGATGCCATTTCATGGGGACAGTGGTGGTAAAAGGGGAGAATTTTCATTTTCCCTGTGGCATCTCACTCCCACCATAAGCACGGGTCACTGTCAGTGGACACTTGGCTGTTGCTATGATGCTGAATAGGTATAAGTTGAGTTTCTGGACTAAGACTTGGAGGAAATATCCAAGCAATCTCCTGAAAACCACCCTGTGAAAACCCTCATGATCACTACAATCTGATCCTGTGTAGCAGTGGTGTCACCATGACAACTGCATTCGTGTTTTTTACTCTGATCTAAATGAATTTATTTAAAACTATTTAAAAATTAATAAAAAGGTTTTTTTATTTTATGTTTTCTATAGGTAATAAATAGGCTTATCTGGCTCAAAATTTTAAAACTGTGAAAAGCCTTTTAGCCTCCTACCCTCATCACCCCCTCCTCACATTCAGCCAAAGTTGCTAGTTTTAGAGGGAGCTCAAGAACGTTTTGAAATTCGAAAGGATATGCTGACTTGTTAGATGAATCAAGTCCATCTGAAGCTGGCTGACTTTTTTAGGTTTGGCCTCTGCCTGATTTCCTGCACCCTTTGATGCACAGCTCCTTCCTACAGGTCCTTCAGCATCTTCTCTAGTACTCATTCAGTTCCCTTCTACTTCTAGACTCAAGACAGTTCTTCATCCTCCCAACCAGAGAAGATTCCAGCATCTCATCAGGGCTGATGGGGTTGAGGTAGACCCAGAGCTCACACCTGGTGGCCTCAGGTGATTCTAGCCTCTGAGGTTTTGTTTGTTGGTGTCTGGCCTGCCTAGTGATTTCAAAATGTTTAGCATTTTGGAAAATGGAAAATTTTTAGCATCATTTGAAATATAGGACAATCCAGACACAAACCCAATGCCCTTGAGTTGATTCCAACTCGTAGCAATTCTTGATTAGGTTTTTGAGACTTCTTTTCAGAAAGAGATTGTCAACCTTTCTTCCTTTGCGCAACTCAAGGGTTTAAACCTTTGGGTTACCAGCAAAACATGAAATATGCTACTCCATCAGAGTTCCTCAAACTTGTATTCAGTAATGACGAAGTCGCCTAGAGCTGAGTATCAATTATCTCCTTTAGAAGGGGCGTGTGCTCTCTGGGTTGTTAGAGCCCCCACCAAACTGTTTTGTTAATGTGCTGGTTAATGGCCCTCTGAAGCAGAGCTTCAACTCCTTCATTTTGATGCTAGTCCTTGCTGAGAATTTGCATTTCCACCTTTTTGTACTGAATAGAATTTAAAGCCCTGCCCCCCAAATGCAAATATCCTAATCCTCTGAACCTGTAAATATGTTGTGTTACCCAACAATGGGGAATTAAGGTTGCTAATCAATTGACCTTCAGGTGGGAAGATTATCCTGGATTATCTGGATGGGCTCAGTGTAATCACAACAACTCAATTCATTGCAGCCAAGTTGGAGCTGACTCAGCTGGATTTGCAGAGGCTGTAACCACTCAGGTGTGCTGCTAACCAGAAGCCATGTGGTTCAAATCTACCAGCTGCTCCTCGATAGAAAGCTACTCCATAGGAGGAGAAGGTGGGTGGGCAAGAAACTGTGCTGCAATCCTGAAGACAGCAGGACCTGCCAGAGAATCAGCTATGGGTCGGTTCCAACTCAAGGTAAATAATAACAACTACACACACACATACACACACACACACACACACACACACACACACACACACACACAATCCTAATTTATGACATCTTACTTAGCCTGACCTCTTTTCACTGGCTTGAATCAATGTGGTCTCAGATCAGGGATGGAGCTGAGCCGTACCACTGTCCTCTCCTCCAAGGAGATTTGGGTATGTGAGAAGACGCTCCTCCCCAAAATTCTGTTTCCCAGGAATGAGAGCCCAAGAAGTATGGTAGAGTCTAGAAAAGTCACTTCTCTGAGTGAGAAAAAGTCTATCAGCGATTGACCTGTCTGCTGGCCTAGAACACTCTTGCACTTACCCTTGAAACCTTGAGGTTTAGGAACCAACCTCCTGGTCTTCAGGGCTTATACTGACAGTTCCCACTGAAGGCTTACACTGACAATACTCCAGAGCCCAGGGACCAAACAGGTCAGGGAGGAGGTGGAGACACCATCTTTAGCTACATTGAGGGAAAAAGACAAAAGTAACTTGGTGGTGGTTAGAAGACTGAGTCTCAGGAATCCTTTTCACTGAAGTGTGAGAATAAAAAGAAATCCCACCTACCAAGAAAAATAGAATGGGAGAGGGAGGCAGAAGACGTGACACCAGAAGGTCAGAGTGGCATGATTTAAGAACTTGACTTACTGTTTCTGGCTTTGTAGATAGACTAAGGCATCTAAATGTCTCCTCTTCCCCCCCCCCCCCCCCCCCCCCCCCCCCCCCCGTGACTGTGATCTGTGGAAACCCTCCCTGAGCACGCACTCTGGACTGAGAACTATTGCCTGACAGTACTTCATAGGGTTTTTCAGTGGTTAGTTTCTTGGAAGTAGATTGCCAGGTCTTTATTCCAATGCATCTGGGTGGACTTAAATCTCCAATATTTACCCATTTGTCATCTATTTATCTACTGAATAGTTCACGAGGTGGATCCCGAGCGGAGCAATGATGTGGATCACTCTCTTCATTTGACTTTTCTTTTGTCTGCAAGATTTCACTCACAGAGCCCAAGTGCTCGCTGAGGGTATTCGACCAAGGCATTAGACTTGGGGACTGAACCTGGTAATTACTCGGGAAGTCGGTGAATCTTGTTGTTATGTGCCATCATAACATGTGACCCTATGTAAAATAGTTTTGAACCCTGCCCTATCCTGAACCTTACTATCTCTGACACACCTAATTCCATTGTTCCAGTTATGCATGTTAATCCGTCTCATCCAGGGTCTTCCTCTCCTGTGCTATCCCTCCATACTCTTCCAAGCATGATGTCCTTTTCCAAGGACTGGTCTGTCCTAGCCACGTGCCCAAATTATGTGAGATGGCATCTCACAATTCTTGCCTCTAAGGAGAAACTTGGTTTCACCCTCACTAAGACAGACTTATTTATTCTCTTGGCAGACCATGGTATGCTCAGGACTCTTCTCCAGCACCACAACTCAAAGGCTTCAATTCTTCATCTGTCATCCTTAGTCATTGTCCAGCTCCCTGATGCATAGCAAGGAATTGTGAAGACCATGACCTAGTTTAGGCACACCTTAGTCTCTAGACTGACATCTTTGCAAGTCAGCATTCTTGGGAGGTCCCTGACAGCAGACTTCCCCAATGCAATTCATCTTTTGATTTCCTGATTCTGGTACCAAGAGTGTTGATTGTGGAGCTGAGCAAGCTGAAATTGTTAACAACCTCAATCTCTTCTTCGTCCATTATGGTGCTGCCAATTGTCCCAGTGGTGAGAATTTTTGTTGTCTTGATGTTAACCTTCAATCTATACTTGATGTTAACTTTCAATCTATATTGAAGACAACAGTCCTTGACCTTCTACAGCAAATGCTTTAAGTCCTCCTCAGTGTTGACAAGCAAGGTTGTATCATCAGCATAACACAGATTGATGATGAGTCTTCCTCCAATCCTGCAACCACATTCCTCCACATAAAGTCTAGTCTCCCAAATGATCTGTTCCACATGCAGATTGAAAAGATATGGAGACAAGACGCATCCCTGACGCACTCCCTTCCTAATTTTTTTAAAAAAATTATTCTTAAAATTTTTATTTATTTATACTAGTTTATTTACAAAATCCAAATACATGGTTTTTTGTTTTTCAGACTAGATTCTTCTGATTTCCCTCACTTCGCCCATCCTTTCTAATTTTAGACCATGTAGCTAATAAAGGAATCTCATCTCTGATGGAAGATAGGATTAGAGACTGGAAGAGAAGCAGGGACTAGGCTATAGGCTGGGACAAAGGACCATCAAGGATACAGGTGGGGGAATCAGGAACACGTACTTAAGGTATGGAACAGGAGGGCAGTCAGCGAGAACTAGAGGTCTGTTCGAGGGGGTACTGACTGGAATGGGCATAACTCATGGTCTTGGATTACTGAGGGGAATTATATACTTGCCAACAATACCTAGAGTCTGCTTCTGGGCCCTAACTAAACTTAAAATATGAACAAAAACCATTGCCACTGAGTTGAGTTGGCTTACAGTGACCTTATGGAACAGAGTAAATTTGCCCCATAAGGTTTCAAAGCTGTATTTTGATGGAAGCTAAACGACACATTTTTCTCTTGGAATATGGAGTGGAAAAGCTTGTGGGTTCGATCAAACACGTTGGTGTTGTGCCAACTGAGCTTGTCAGCCTCAAACTCAACTTCCATTTCCATTGCAAGCTGAGGCACACTGGCTTGGGTAGGAGACGAACAATTAATTAATTCCAAGCTATCAATGACTGGTAGATACCTTGGTGGCATACATTTGTTTATGATGGACTGTTAACCTAAGTTGACAGTTCAAACCCACACAGCAATCCAGAGGCGGAAAAGGCATCACAGACAAGAAAATCTTCTCGAGTTCGGTTCCAGGCATGGGGTCACATGAGTTAGAATCAACAGCAAAATATTTGGACTGTTAAGCTGCTGCGCAAAAGCATGAGTTCGCGCATAACTGGGGCCCCAGCCCGCTGCAGGCGGCCCTTTTAACCACGAGCGACACGGCGGCAGACCAGGCCTCTGCCGGGGTTCGCCTCTTGGGTCTCAATTCTTAGGATGATCCCTTTGGGAACGGATAGTAGGCTCCTCGACTAATTGCGTTTCCTGTGTGTGCTGTCATCCAGTAAACTTTTAAGTGTTATTGCAAAAAAAAAATATTTGGACTGATTTATTAATAGCTGGTGAATCCACTTTATGTCAACTGACTTCTAATTGTTGTTATGTGTCATCAAATTGCTTGCAACTTAGCGACCTAAGTACAATAGCCTTGAAACCTGCTTTATCCTGTGCCAACTTTATTGTCTCTGACATACCCCCATTACCCCAGTCACTGTATCAATCCATCTCATCTATAATCTCCCTCTCTTTTTCTGTCCCTCTACCCTTCCAAGCACTATGTCCCTCTCTAAGGACCAGTCCCCTCCTTGCAACATGCCCAAAATGTGTCAGACGAAGCCTCAGAATCATTGCATCCAAGGAGCAGGCTGGCTTCACCCTCTCTAGGATGAAGTTGTTTGTTCTCCTGGCAGTCCATGGTGTAGTCAATACCCTTCTCAAGCACCACAGCTCAAAGACATCAATTTTCTTTCTATCATTCCTAGTCATTCTCCAGTTCTCTGATGCATAACAAGCAATTGCAAAGATTATGGCCTGGATCAGGCACACCTTAGTCTCCAGAATGACATTGTTGCAATTGATTTAGTTTTGGTTTTACTAATGACAGATAGTGACTTACTGTATCAGATTTCTGAAGGATATTCATGTTTCAGTACATATTACTTTAAAAAAAATGATGAAACTGCATTTCAGGAAGCAGTCCCCGAGGAGGAAACCCTCATGGCCAGGAGGATGCCAGAGGCCAGGTGGGCAGCCACATACCTCACCTGTCCACAGCCCATGTGATCATGAATAATACAGCCTTTAAATGTCTAAATGTCTTTACATTTTGCTTGGGCATTCATCACAATTCTTCTGTTATTTTGAGGGTTGTTGTTGTTATGTGTCGTCGAGTTGTTTGCGACTCATAGCGACCCTATGTACAACAGCCCTAAACCCTGCTCTATCCTGTGCTAATTGCATTGCCTCTGACACACCCATCCCAATTACCCCAGCCACTGAATCAATCCACCTCATAGAGGGCCTTCCCCTCCTGTGCTGTCCCTCCACCCTCCAAAGCATGATGTCCCCCTCCAAGGACCTGTCCCTCCTTACAACATGTCCAAAGTATGTCAGACAAAGCCCCAGAATCCTTGCCTCCAAGGAGCAGCCTGGTTTAACCCTCACCAGGATGGATCTGTTTGTTTTCTTGGCAGTCCATGGAACATTCAACACTCTTTTCCAGCACCACAGCTAAGTTTATTATTATTATTTTAATTTCTTCACATTTATTGCAGTTGTATACAAGGGTGGAGTGCTAAGCTATTCTTATTAGGAACAGTAGGCAAGGAAAGTAAAGCAAGGTGTACTGTGCCCAGCTCACTCCCCAATGTCTGCACAGCTCTGGGCCTTTGGAGTTTATTATTATTATTATTATTTATTATTGTCATTAACAGCCATTGAATCAACTCCAACTCATGGTGATGTCAAATATACAATAGAATGAAACACTCTCTGGTCCTGTGCCATCTTTACTGTCGACAGCATGTCTTCATCCATTTTTGGTCTCCCTTGCCTTGCTGTCTTGTCTCTCTTCTTCACCACCCATGATGTCTATCCTGATGACCTGTTCAAAATCAAGCACCTTGGACAATGCTCCATGTTTCTCAAAGGTTTTCACTGGCCAACTTTCAGAAGCAAAATTATTGCCAGGCTTTTCTTCCTAATCTTTCCTCATCTGGGAGCTCCCCTGACACCTGTTAACCATCACCATCGCTCACCCTACTGGTATCTGAACTATTGATGGCATAGTGTCCAACATCACAGCAATACACATGCCATCATGATATAACAAACTGGTAGATACATGATAGATTTATTGTACTGCATTAACTGTGTGCCAGACATTGTTTTAACTGCCTTAAAAATATCAATTTATTGAGTTGTTCTAACATAGTCCATACGATTTGTGCTGTGAAAACCGAGCCTATGTCTCTCTGGCAGTCCAAATCTACTAAGAGCTCTGTGGAAGGAAAATGGGCAGTCTCCTCCCATGAGATTGATAGTCTATAAAAAGCCACTGGAGGGTGAGCTATAAATTAGTTCCTATATGACAACATTGAGTTGAGTTTTAGTTAACAACTATTATCTTCACTTTATGAATTAAAAAAATGAAGAGAGGTTGCTTAACTTGTTCAAGATCAAACAGCTAGCAAGTGATCACCCTTTCTTGGCTGTTGCCTTGGATAGGAAGAGTGCCTACCATGCAGTAGGGTTTCTCAGCCCTAGCTCTCTCAGTATCTTGTTGTTATTGTTGATTGCTGTTGAGTAGCAATGACTCATAGCGACCCTATAGAAAACAAATAAACCTGAAGCCTTCCTATAACTATTGTAATTTCTCAAAGTTCATAGAGTTTCCAGAGGCGTGTTGTTTAGGAAGTGGATGCCACTCCTGCTAGGATAATTCTTTGTTGTGGGTGGCTGTCTGCACATTGTGTAACATCCCTGATCTCCACCCACCAGATGCCAGTAGCATCTCCTCCTCCCAGTGTGATGTTTGGAAGATGTTTGCAGACATTACTGAATGTCCTCTGGGGACCAAAATCAGACTGGGTTGAGAAGTACTGCTTAATAGGATTTTGAAGAAAATTAGCTGAGGTAATACACATAAAATACCTCCACACATCTGTTTTTCCTTCACATTTATATATGCACTCAGTAAATCCCAATTCCTCAGAACTGTCTCACTTTCTGTTTCTCTACTACACAGTTTGAAAATGTGTCCACCTAATGTGGACCCTGATGGCCTACTGGATAAGGAGTTGCTCTGCTAGTCCAAAGACAGATGGTTCCAATCCACCAGCTGCATTATGGTGGAGAGATGGGCATTCATCTCCAATGTGATTTACAGGGTCTGAAAACCCACTGGATGGTAAGCCATTAGTTCCAACTTGAAGGCACATAACAACAATAATTTAGGCTAAGGGAACTCTAGTGTTGTATCTGTAGGGAGTTAACGCATTAACTTAAAGACTGGGCATCACCAGAGGTTCGAATTCACCAGTGGCTCTTCAGGGAAAAGATGAGCAGTCTCCTCCATGACAGATGGTCGCTATGAGTTGGAACTGACTCAATGGCAACAAGTTTGTGCAGGCTAGGAGCCTTGGTGGTGCAAAACATTAAGTCTTGAGTTGTTGTTGTTGTTGTGTGCTGTCAAGTTGGAACTAACCCATAGTTGACTCTTTAGTGGGTTTTCAGAGGAGTAAATCACATGGGAGGAGATTGCTCATTCTTCTTCTACAGAGCAACTGGTGGATTTGAACCATGGGCCTTTGGGATTGCAGTGCAGTTTATTACCACTAGGCCCCCAGAGCTCCCTGTGGTAAGGAGTAGTGCTGCCAATCCAAAGGCAGTGCTGTCAATCCAAAATTTAATCCACCAGCAGAAGAAAGTTAGGTAACCTCCTTCTCTTCTATTTATTTTCATTAAGTGTTGTCAAATCTAATATGACTCATAATGACCCTCTGAACAGACGACCTGAGCCCTTATTCTATGCCATCCACATCATCTCTGACATAGGAGAGCCAATTGCTAAAGCCGTCATCCACCTCACTGGGGGTCTTCCTCTTCTTTCCCGACCCTCTATCTTTCCTAGCATGATGTTGGGTGCCATCAAGTCAAGTATGACTCATAGCGACCTTATGAACGACAGATCTGAACCTTGTGCCATCCTCACAATCTCTGACACACTAGAGCCCATTATAGCAGCAGTCACTGTGCCAATCCACCTGGTTAAGGGTCTTCCTCTCCTTTGCCAACCCTCTACCTTTCCAAGTATAATGTCCCTCTCCAAGGAATAGCCTATCCTAGCGACTTGCCCAAAATATGTGAGATGAAGTTTAATCATCTTTGCCCCCAAGGAACATTTGGGCTGCACCTCCTCCAAGACTTAGCTGTTTCTTTTTTTGGCAATCCATGGGATATTCAGCACTCTTCTCCAGCACCACAATTCAAAGGCAACAATTGTATTTCTGTCATCTTTATTCATTGTGTAGCTCTTAGATCCATAGCAAGTGATTGAAAAATACCATGATGCTTCCATTCTATTTCCAGCCTCTGAAAACCTGCTAGAGTGTCAGCTATGAGTCAATTCTGACTCACTGGCATATAACAACAACAACAACAACAACAACATCAGATTATCTGATAAACAAGGTAAGCATGATTTACTTGTGCTTCCTTAATAATCTGTAGTGAACAATTTCAGGTTTTTACTATATCAATGTTTCTGCTTCTAAGTAGGTCTGACAATTGTCTCTTTCCTAGCCCCACAGCATCTTCTGACAGAATCAGGCCTCTTTTCAAATTTACAGTCTCTAACAGGGATAGATGCCATGGTCTTTGCAATCACTTGCTCTGCATCAAAGAGTTGGACAATGACTAGGGATGATAGAAGGAGAATTAATTCCTTTGAGCTGTAGGGTTGGAGAAGAATATTAAATATACCATGGATTGCTAAGTAAAATGAACAGGTTTGTCCTGGAGAGGGTGAATCCGGGTTGCTCCTTGGAGGCAAAGATTCTGAAGCTTCGTCTGACGTACTTTAGACATGTTGCAAGGAGGGACCAGTCCTTGGAGAGGGATGTCATGCTTGGGAGGGTAGAGGGACAGTGCAGGAGAGGAAGACTCTCGATGAGATAGATTGATTCAGTGACTGGGCTAATGGCAGTTGGTGTGTCGGAGACAGTGAGATTGGCACAGGTTAGGACAAAGTTTAGGGCTGTTGTATATAGGGTTGCTATGAGTTGCAGGCAACTCGACGGCATATAACAACACCCACCGCCACCAACAACAACAGGTAGAGTAGCTAGTAAGCAAGGTATGCACGGGTTTACTCGTATTTATTTGCTAATCTGTAGTGAACAGTTTTACATCAAGTAAAATAATCACCAAGATTATCAGGTAAATGCCCTGACACTCGCTGCTTGCAACAGAATGATCAGAGATTCTAATTCACCCAGTGAGTCTGTCGGAAAAAGAGCCGTAGAGATTAGTCAAGAATACCGACAGGGCCAGTTCTGCTGTCATGTGGGGCTGCTATGAACTCTAATTGACTTAAGGACACCCAACAAGAACAACTGTAGGCCAGGAAGTGCTTAGATGACACACTGGCTAAGTGTTCTGCTACTAGTTGAAATGTTGAGAGTTCAGACACACTTGGATCTGCTTCTGAAAGGTCACACACACAACCCTTGAAAGCCCCCCAGGGCAGTTCTACTCTGCATGCATGAGATCATTGTGAGTCAGAACTGACTTGGTGGCAAGTAACAACAGAACGTACACTGTGTGCTTTGCAAGCTTCTTGCAAGAGTTCAGGAGCAAGATCTAGGAGTCAGTCCTGGCTTTAGTCACACCCCTTCCATTGTAACATGCTGTATGACCTTGGCTGAACCCCTTTTTTTCTCTAAGCCTCAGTTTCCTTATGTGTCCAGTGAAGGGGTTGACCTAGGGTCTTTCCACTGCAGCTATCAGTAACTGAGTGATTCATGCCAAATGCAAACAAATTCCCCTTACAAAGTCCAAATTCTTCCAGAGACTTAGTCATTCCAAGGCTTGAACTTTCTCACTAAAAACCATTTAAAGAAAAATTCTTACAGTTTGAAAAAAAAAGTGCTATTAAGAGAAAGTAAAAGTTTCAAAACCAAATCCTAAGCAAACAACTCTGAAAACAATACACACACATATAGGCACACAGCACACAAGGTAACTCAGAGAACAGGATATGAAACCTTGTAGGCTAGTGCTGAGAAATGATTCACAGGCCTTTCGAGATCTTTCTATTTCAAGGCCTGATCCACCCACTGGATCTGGTAGCTCCAAAAACAAAATAAATGTGAAAGAAGCTGCCACTTCTTACCTCAACAGAGCCAGCCTAGTCAGGCAGGCTTGGACGGGGCTGGAAGACGGGATTGAGTCCTGTGAATTCCCTTTCTGTTCTATTTCAAGTCTCAAGCTGCTAGTTTATTTAAAGAAAGCCCTTTTGCATCCATCTTTGGTTGGCTGACCCCAGTTTAAAGCAACATTGCCTAATGGATATTGACTGTGAGTGCATGAGTTGGTTTAGTAAGGAGCTCGTCATGGTCTCTGTTCTTCTAGAGTCCAAGCTGGTCTTTATAGTAGCTGTCTCCTGCAGCTAAACAGTCCTGCCTGGCTTTGGTTGTGCATATCAAACATTAGACTCATCCTCGTCAGGAAATTCAAATGTTAACACATCTGTCAACATTCTGTGCTCTTATGTAAAGTAGAAAAAAATAACTTATTCTTTCAGTGAACCATTTATTAAGTACCTCTTTTATGCCAAGCAGGTCTCTGGGTGCTGCCAATAGTTTGTTTTTTACTATTAACCTGAAAGTTAGTGGTTCAAAGCCACTTAGAAGCACCATGGAGTAAATTCCTGCCAATCTGCTTACGTAAATATGACTGCTAAGAGCAGTTTTTACCCTATAATATAGAGGGTTGCTATGAGTCACAACTCACAACAACAGGGGTTTTGCTGTTGTTGTTTAAATGACAAGTCTTGAGCTAGACATTAGAATGCCCTGGTGTGAAGATACAGGCCCTGTCCTAAAGAGCCCATTTGAAGGAAAAATGGGCAAGTGAAGAATAGCAGAAAAGCACGTAACCGGTCCTTACAGGAAATGCCCAACTTATAAGGTGACACCAAAGTTGGAGCAAAATGTAAAGAAATACAGACACTTGCAATATGTTTAAGTACATGCTCACTCATGCTTACCTTGATTTTTACTTTAGGTTTAGAAAATCTCTAACTTACAATAACTGCCCCCTCAAAAGCCCCAGACCTTTGCAGAAAACATCACTGTTTTCATGCAAACCTGCATTTCTTTCTTTATAAACTATTTTCCTTATCAAAACTTCCACTCCCATCTTTCATAAACACAACTATTAGGAGTATTTCCCACAAAACTAGGGAATAGAAAAGTGGTAAGGCAGAAAACTTACAAGATTGGGAAAATAAGGCAGTGTTGAATTCCACCTTCTACACATTAAATTATTTATTGTTAATTCATTATTCTTGAACTCATGGCCAATGAACTTAAACAAAACCTATCTATCTTGAGTATTTCCTCACAGCCTTCTTGTGAGTGTGAACACCAACCAGGATTTTCACTACTACACTTCTTTGCCGCTTTGAACATCAAAATCATCAATAAATGTACAAGGAAAAAATGGCATTCAATAGACAAGAACTAGGAGATTTGTTCATGATCTGAGGAGCTGAAAGAAGAAGGGAGGACACCTTCTACACATGCATATTGGTTGATAGAGACACCAGCATTGATTTGGAAGTTAAAGAAATTTAGTAAGCAAATTTGCATGTACAGAACTCATGAATAACAAAGATTGTGTGGTTGGGTTCTCCCTCCCCATAAAATGTCTGGCTTATAACCACACCACACCACACCACACCACACCACACCACACCAAACCAAGCCAAACCAGTTGTCATGGAATCAACCTACTTCCCTATCTTTCGGAGTGGACTTCATTCCATAGGGTTTCAGTGCCTGGGCTCTTTAGGATGTAGATCACCAGGCCTTTCTTTTGAGGTACTTTTGGATAAATTTTGACCACCAGGCTTCCAGTCAAATGCTCGATCATTCACTCCACCCAGGTACTCCTGCTTTGCACATTCCAAGCCCATTATTATTGATGCAATTCTGACTTGCATTGATTCCAGTGGAACAGAGCTGAACTTTCCCATCGAGTTTCCAAGCTGTAAATAAATCTTATTGGAAGCAGATTGTCACATTGTTATCTGGCAAAGCATCTGGCTAGTTCAAATCAGTTGATGAACATTTAACTAATGTGTCACCAGGGCACATAGGAAATGCTGAACAAACAACTGTGGATTGATTGCTGACAAGTATTATATCCCAGGCATTCTTAGTTGTATAGTCTTCTTCGTGAATACCTAATTCTTTATGTATATGGCTAGTTAAAAACCACCCACCAGTTACCCGTGCCCTGCCTGCCTTTCCCACTGGATCAGGGAACTCACTCTTGATGGTTGCTGTGCTCTTGGTCTGGTTCAGTGTTGGACCAGGATGGGAAGCCAAGAGCAGGAGTATAAATCCTGGCTAAGAAACACAGGGCTAAAGAAAATAGCTTTGACCCTGGGAGCTAATTGATCTGGATTTGACACCTACTTGTTCTATGCTCTTGAGTTGACTTCACTCCTCTGAACTTCAGTTTTCTTCTTTGCAAAACGGAGAGAATCTTAGTAAGAGAGAACATTTGTAGTCCCCTATGTATACCTATCAGGTCTTACACAAGCATTCTAAGACATGACGTGGATGCTAAGCCAGAAATAACCATTCATTGTAAAAAATCCTGAATGTGAAGTCTATGATGTAATGTTGCTGATAGGTGTCATTGGGTCAATTTCAACTCATCAAGACATTAGGTGACAGAGTAGAATTGCCCTATTGTTTTCTAGGCTATAATTCTTACAAGAACAGAGTGCCAGGCCTTTCTTCCGTGTGGTTGTTAGGTGGACTCAGATTGCTAGCCTTTAGTTTGCAGCTGGGTGCTTTATTGTTGCACTGAGAAGACTCTTTTATCAGATCCAGGGTCAATTAAATATTGCCAAAGATGGAAGAAATCTGTATCTGGCTTTGCTGTGTTTTGAATACAACATCGTGATAATTCATGAAAAGAGCAGAGATGTTAGAGTCAAGTAGAACCAGCTTCCAATTGTGGGTCTGGTGTTTACTGGGTGAACTTAACATGATTTGTCCTGTCCCTCTGAGTCTCAATTTCTTCTGCTATAAAATGGGGGTGGCAATGACCCCTGGTTCAAAACAATGTAATGATTAAGTTAGACAAGAATGCATACCAGCAGGGTGGCAAAGGTTGGTGCTGCCTGAAGCATAGTAGGATGTCACTGACAGGAAGTGGCAGCTTCTAAGTGGGAGATGATGATTCAGGAGGGGACAATCCAGGAGCAGTGAGGGAGTGAGAAGAGGGCTGCAACAGCTGGTGGCTGATTTTCCCAGAGGAGGAACGAAGGACAGAGCAAGGGCCTCTCTGGCAGCTGTTTCCTGGAGTTGTGATGTCACCAGCCCATCCAGGAGGCCATAGTACCAGTGCCTGTCACTGCCTCCCAGCTGGCCGGCTTCACTTCCTGCGCCCTGAGCTTGCCCTTGCCTTCTTTCTCATGACCCTCCCAAGGCAGCTGGGATGCAGCTCAAGGAACAACACTCATCCGCAATCAGAAGAGCAAGGGTCTCCGCGTGACTCCCTTGGGCTCTTGCACCTTGACAAAGTCTAGAGTCCTGGGACTTTGCAGCTGGGAAGGACCCTAAAGAAAGATTCTGTTCAGTAGTTTCCAAACTGGATTCACTGAGGTCTCTCAGTTCATATATCGCCTCTTTAAATGATCTTCTCCAAAGTTCCGACCTAACTAGAAACTCACTCTGTCTCCATTGCATCCCTGTTTTTATTTTCAACACAGAACTTACTATTCCTGACTTTTTCTCATTGTCTTATTTATGATAGACATAACTAGAGGTGTATCATCTGCCTCCTATAAAAAATGGGAGGATGAGAGCAGGATATCCTTGGTCATTCCTAGATTTCCAAACACAATGCCTGTATATAGTAGCTACTTTCCAAATATTTGCTGAAAGAACAACTAATAAATGAGATCCTCCCATGGTACCTCTTTAAGATTTCTTGGTAATGCAAATGGCTTGTGACTAACTACTAACCTAGAAATTAGTGGTTCCAGCCTATCCAGCAACCCAAAGAAGAAAGCCCTGACTATCAGCTTCTGTAAATATTATGCTTTAAAAAAACTCCACAGAGCAATTCTACTCTACAACACATGGAATTGTCATGTGTTCAAATTGTCTCACTAGAAGTGAGTTCTAGAAGGACCTCTTTAGGCACAAGTATCTCCTTTTCACAGAGGCTCAGAAATGTACAAGAATTTATGCAACCCTAGAGAAGTCACTTCACTTGCTTTTCTTCATCCCTCTGTTTACTAAAGAGCAAGGATCAGTGGAGGCCACAACTAATTGATCACAGTCAGTTACAGATTTCTTTGTTCCTTCTCCACTACCACTGCTTCACTTGACCAATCTTAAAAAAAAAGAGCAAGGATGTCACTTTAAAGACTAAGGTACACATGTCCCAAGTCAGAGCATTTTTCAATTGCTTCTTATGTGTGTGAAAGTCAGGCAATGGATAATGAAGCCCAAAGAAGAATTGATGCCTTAGAATTTTGGTGTTGACAGAGAATATTAATATATGACGAACTACCACAGGAACAAACAAATCTGTTTTAGAAGGAATACAGTCTGAGTAATCCTTAGGAGAAATGATGGATGTTATTGGAAGGCGCTAGTTCCTGGAGAAGGATATCATGCTTGGAAAAGAAGAGGGTCAATGGAAGAGACTCTCAATGACCTGGACTGACAAAGTGACTGCAACAATTGGCTTGAGCACAGTGGAGATTGTGAGAATGGTGCAAGATAAACAGGGCAGGATTTTGTTCTCTATGCATATTGAGTCAGAGCTGACTCAATAGCTCTTAACAACAACTTTAATCCTTTTTTTCTATAAGAGTTGTGTCCCAGCATAAGAATGAAGTGCTAACTGTCAGGTACAGGAATTAGAGTTGTCTGACCCTGCTCCTGGTAGCATGTGGTGTAGAAGCAGGATCTGACTCACAGCAGGGGACCTGCTGCCCAGTACTATCACTGATTTTGTCAGATGACCATGAATGAACCACTTCTGGTCTCTAGTCTCTCACCTAGAAAATAAAAGGGGGAGGGAATAGTTCAGAAGAACTTTGGGATTTTTAAGTAGATATATTTCACATACCACAGAATATCGAGAATATTCCCTGTCCTCTTTAATTTTAGTGAAGCATGTACAAGAGAACATATGACCACTCAACAATTTCTGCAAGTATGATCCAACAGCACCGGTTACATTCTTAGCACTCGACCCTCCTTTTCAGAATTGTTCCTGCCTCCCTGGCTCCCTAAGGTTCCTATCCCAATCTGTCCACTTTCAACTAACAATTTGCTCTCATAGAGAGAGTTCCTAAAAGAGCATAATACTCAAGGCAAACATTCTTCCATAGTTAATCTATACTATTGCTTGGTTTTAAGAAGATTTCAGGGGTTAATTTTCAGTTTAATGTTTAAAGGGATTTTTTTTCCCAGGGAAAAAAACTTTGGGAGTGTGGTCGCATTGGGAGCACATGCCCTAAAATTGGACTGATACAGAGAAGGTTAGCATTACTCCTGAAAAAGAATGGATGAAATTCATGATATATTCCATATTTAAAAAAAAAAAGAAAAGAAAAGAAAAAAGCTTCAGGAGTTCACCCACCCTAAATGGCTTCAGAAAATCAAGCATCTAAGAGATTTTGATATTCTGTTCTGCAAGTTTTTAATTAAGATTGAGATTTTGATCAGACTTCCTGTATAGACTCTTTGATCAATATAAGTATTTCGTGACTATTATAAATAGCTTCTTTTTTTAAATTTTGTTTTATTATTTTGTGTGTGTGTGTGTGTGTGTGTGTACCGTCAAATCAGGTCTGACTGGTACAGGAGGAGATTGTTCCTCCTTCTCCAGCAAAGCATCTGGTGGATTTGAACCGTGCACCTCTGGGATTGCAGTACACCTTTTTGCCACTAGGCCACCAGAGCTTGCCTATAAATAGCTTTTTAAAAGTTCACAAACAGAAGAAATAATTTTTGGGTGGTTACCAGGGATGGGATGAGAAAGAGCACAGTCAACATTAGTAAATAGGTAATAGACATGTATTCAGATGGGTGAAGGGAAATGCAAATATACATTAAGGGAATGATCAACACAATACCACTAAAGAAAAGAAAGACATGAGAAATACATAAGAAATACAGTCAACAAAAGTAAGAACTATTACATACACAGGGAGCTCTAGTTGCCTGGTAAGGAGTTATTTTGTCACAGATGGTTCAAATCTACCAGCTACTCCAAGGTAGAAAGACGGGCAGCCTCTTCTTGTATGGATTATATAGCCTCTGAAAACCCACTGCAGGCTCAGCTATGAGTTGGTTCTGACTTGATGACATCTAACAACATTACACACATAATCCTACAATATCAGCAGTAAAAAGTATTGGTCTAAGATCAAATATACAGATAGGCAAGACAAAGCATATATGAAAAGGAGTACACTCATGGCTATACAAAGGTTTGGCAGATTGCAGAAAGACTTGTCAACCACCTGCATTATGGAGATGACTCAACCTTGCTTGCTGAAAATGAGGAAGACCTGAAGCGCTTGCTGCTGAAGGTCAGGGACTGGCTGTTCAATACGGATTGAAGCTCAACATCAAGAAGACAAAGATTCTCCCCACTGGGCCAGTTGGTAGTACCATGATGGAGAGAGAAGAGATTGAAGTGTTAATCATTTCAGCTTACTTGGCTCCACAATCAACACTCTTGGCACCAGTAGTCAGGAAATAAAAAGATGAATTATATTAGAGAAATTTGCTGTCAGAGACCTCTCCAAAGTGTTAAAAAAGCAACGATGTCAATCTAGAGACTAAAGCGTGTCGATTCATTCTGTAGTTTTTACAATTACTTGTTATGTATCAGAGAGCTGGACAACAACTAAGGATGATAGAAGAATCAATGCCTTTGAGTTGTGATGTTGGAGAAGAATATTAAATATACCATGTACTGCCAAGAGAAAAATAGGTCTGTCTGGAGAGGGTGAAGCCATGCTACTCCTTGAAGGCAGTGATTTTGAAACTCCATCTCACATACTTTGGGCATGTGGCTTGGAGGGTCCGATCTCTGGAGAAGGACTTCATCCTTGAAAGGGTGGAGGGACAGCAGGAGAGGAAGACTCCAGGTGAGATGGCACAGTAACTGGAGTAATGGGGTAGGTGTGTCAAAGATAGTGAGACTGGCTAAGGATAAGGCAGGGTTAGGGGCAGTCAACTCAATGGCACATAACAACAACAACAACAATAATTCTATTGTTGAATTAAGAAACAGTGTTGTGTACCATTGGGTTGGAATCAATCCATAGCTGACCCTCCAGAGAGTTTTCAGAGGCAATAAATCACATAGGAGAAAATTGCCCCTCTTGTGGAGAAGCTGGTGATTCAAACCATGTAACTTTGCGTTGGCAGTGCAATTCCTTTCCACTAAGCCACCAGAGCTCCCTACATTAATATTAGTTTATGCTATAAATACATTTATGTAGAAAGCAGAGTCAACAGGGTACATAACAGGGTATGTAACATTCTTAATCACAACCAAATGCCCTGAGAGAATGAACTGCTGGTTTTGGAGCCTTGACAGCACCTAACAACAATAGCAACCCTGACTATCATGGGTTCAATAGTTTTCCCCCAAAATATGTGTCAACTTGACTAACACGTGGTTCATAATGTAATATAATTATCCTACATGTTGCAAATCTTAGCCACTATGATGTTAATAAGGCAGGATTAGAAGCAATCATAATGATGTAATAGCTCCTAGATGTGATGAGAGGTGATCAGCCAATCAGCTGTAAAGGGTGGGTTGCCACATCTTTAAGTAAGTCCTAGCCTTGATTGAATGTAAGAAGGATTTCCCTGGCATGTGGTCGGCATCATCTTTTGTCTTATAACAGATAAAAAGAGAGATGGATGCCTGTTTACCACCAAGAATGAAGAGCTGGGAGTAGAGCGAATCTTTTGGATCCAAGTTCCAGTGTGAAGAAACTCCCAGAACCAGAAGACAAAAAACCTTCCCTTAAAGGCAGCATCTTGGATTTTGACTTCTGGCCTCCTGAACTGTAAAGAAATAAATGTCTGATGCACACCCATGTTTATTGCACCTTTGTTCACAATAGCAAGAAGTTGGAAACAACCTAAGTGCCCATCAACAAACGAATG
>NW_006399778.1:7221088-7235502 GCF_000299155.1 Elephantulus edwardii | reverse complement strand
TTTAAAAAATTTATTTTATTTCATTATTTTTTTTGTGTACCGTCAAATCAGATCTGACTGGTACAGGAGGAGATTCTTCCTCCTTCTCCAGCAGAGCATCTGGTGGATTCGAACCGTGTATCTCTGAGATTGCAGTTGCGGCTTCTTGCCACTAGGCCACCAGAGCTCGCCATAATAAATTTTTTTTAAAAAAAGAAAATGAGAATGGAAAAAAAATGTCTATTTGTTAAAGTAATCCACTTGTGTTATCTCTGTTATAGTAGCTTTAGATAACTAAGACATTGACTCTCTTCCCTTCTCCAGTGTTCCAGGTGAATAGTGCTCCAGCTGCTGGGTCTTGGATGGCAGGGCCCGGAGTTTTTACAGCTGCCTGACTTCGCCTCATGTGTTATTTGCTCATAGTGAATGCTCAGTGAGATAAATGAATGTCTGTGATAAATGAATGGGAGGACTGTGACCAGCTGTTTAGGACTTTCCAGACCATTGGCACCACTGCTCCTTGAACAGTACATGAGACTCTGTGGTCACCTTTCCCTGTCTTGCTCCCCCAAACCTTCCAGCATAAGTCCCCAGTGTCCCAGAGAAGGAGGTTAATGACTTTTAGAGATGTGCTGACATAAGACATGATAGTGTCTGTCATCATCCCTCTGGATTGTGAAATATACAAGTTCTGAGACTGTGACTCAAAATTTGACGTCAAGGAGGAAATTACAAAAAAGAAATAACTAGCATCATCACTTAATGGATTTCCACCTTGAAGTAGTCCTTGACTCTGCTTTAGTCACGGCAGGCATCTGGGATACAGATGGGAGGACCAGAACTCCCCCCTTTTATCCCCCTTCTACACTAGCTCGAGGTACAAATTTCAGTTTCTCAATGCTGCTGTAATAGAAACACCACAAGTATGTGGCTTTGGCAAAAAGGAATTTCTTTTCTCGCAGTTTAGGAGGTTGAAGTTTGAGTTCAAGGCATCAGCTCTTGGGGAGATACTTGTCTCAGCTTCTGAAACCCCAGTAATCCTTGAGTCCCTGGTAATCTCCACATGGCATCTATGAGTCCTCTATTTGCCCTTTCTCCAAGACAGGAAGTCTTTGAGGAAATACAAGCAAGGTGCTTCTTAGAGGGAAGGATAGTAAAACTTGGTCTCACTTACTTTGGGCATGTTGTCAAGAGGCACCAGTCCTTGGAAAAGAATGGGTTAGATATAGGGTAAGTGATAGAGACCTTCAATGAGATAGTTGACACAGTGACTGAAACAATAAGCTTGAGCACTAGAGATTGGGAGTGTAACATAGGCAAATTTTGATCTGTTGTTCAGAGGGTCTCTATGAATTGTAATCAACTTGATGATACTTAACAATAACATTTATTCTTGGCTCTTTGTGTGTTTAATCTGCTTTCTTATATTTTAAAAGTTATAAGGTTTAGGATACTTTAAAAAGAGCAAGAGAGCGAGCTTTGGTGGCCTAGTGGTAATAAGCTGTACTTCATTCCCACAGGTGAGCAGTTCAAATCCACCAGATGCTCTGCTGGAGAAGGAGGGATAGTCAGATCCTATTTGACAGCACACACAAATAATAATAATAATAATAGTAATAATAATAAAACACAAGAGAGACATAGGGACTGCCATATTTGACCTCTACCACCCATGAAGTCAGACATACCCCATGCTCCAACATCAATCATACTGGGTCCAAAATCTGTTGCAATAGCTCACAGATCACACATAATCATATTCACCATTATGAGGTTTATCGTTGCTTTTAGGTGCCGTCAAGTCAACTATGACCCATAGCGACCCTATGAACAACAGATCTGGACTCTGTCCTAACATGTGCTGCCATCACACTGCCTGACACACTAGAACTTATTGCAGCAGTCACTGTGTCAATCCATCTGGTTGAGGGTCTTCTCTCCTTCTCTGACCCTCTGCCTTTCCAAGTATGATGTCCCTCTCCAAAGAATAACCTCTCCTAGCAAAATGCTCAAAGTATGTGAGGTGAAGCTTTATCATTTTTCCTCCAAGGAGCACTCTTGCTGCATCCTCTCCAAGACGTACCTGTTTTTTCTTTTGGCAGCCATGGAATGTTCAGTGAAGACATCAGTTCTTCTGTCATCTTTAGTCATTGTCCAGTTCTCAGATGCGTCACAAGGTGAGTGGGCCTTTGTGAAGTTTATTAGGGAAGTCAAAGGCTATAACTCCAGTTGGTAGCAGGATAAAATCAGTCAACCAGGAGAGCTTCTGAAATGTGCTTGTAGACACCTCCGCCTTTGGCTTAAAAATGTTATAGTGTTGTTACAAAGCTCTTAGTGTGTCCAATTATGACTCTCTTCTCAGTTATCCAGCAAGTTTGGACAAAGACTCTCAGCCCTAGCTCTAGGTCTGTGGGGTAGCAGTCCCAAGGTCAGCTCTGTCTCCTGTCAGGTCTGGTTCTCTGCTACAGCTGCTGTTTCTGCTTCTGTAGGCCCTCGTCTGAGTAGTTCAGAAGTCTTTGGCTCAGAAGGAGATGAAGTCTGCATTCTCTCTTTCTTCTACTTGTGGTAAGATTCCCAAATTCTGCTGTTGAATCCACTCAATTTAATGAGAGACGTGTCAGTTCCCTTGTGGATGGATGAACACAACAATTTGCATATTTCTGCCAACCCTCCTGGCAAAGTTAAAGTTAATGACTTATTGTTGTTGCTGTGTACCTTTGAGTTGGAACTGACCCACAGCTGACCCTCCAGTGGGTTTTCAGAGGCAGTAGATTGCACAGCAGGAAAATGCCCATCTTTCCCCCACCCCCTCAGAGCAGCTGGTGCATTAGAACTGTGTACCTTCGTATTAACAGCACCAAGCACCAGAGTTTCCTTTCCCTGTGAAAACCATTATGAACCATATAAACTCTTGACACCACAGACACATTGATGTGGGTTCATTAGCATAACAAGGAAAGTCTTACCTGGAGTGAGATTATATCCATATTGGGGTTAAGATTCTAATATTTGTTCTTTTGAGGACACATTCAATCTAACACAGTACACATTTCCTGGGTCCTCTCTTCCCTGAGGATTGGATTTGTCCCTTCCCAGACTGTCTCCTGATCTTCCTGTGGTTTCCTAAGGTGATGGCTTCAACTGGTAGCCCTGACAAGTCTAGACCCAAATCCTGCCTTGACCACTTATCAAATAAGTGTCTTTAACAAGTTTGTGGACCTTAGTAACATTATTCAAGAACTAGGCTCCAGATGATCAGATCAACCCTTAAGGCTGCTGTAAGGAACAGAATCTCCACAAGCACAGCTTCCTCATCAGTTATGTTCACTGCTATATCCCCATAGCTTAGAACAGTACTTGGCAGATTCCGGGAAGCCTATGAGAGCCAGAAACCAGTGACACTGTTTTGTTTTTCCAGCTCTCATAAACTTTCTACCTTTCTCAAGGTGCAATCTTACCACGTTTCTCTTACTTTCCAGAAAACCTATTACTATCAAGGCAGTTCTGACTCAGAGCAACCTTGAAGGGCAGAATAGAGCAACCCCATAGGGCTTCCAACAGTTATCTTTTTTGGAAGCAGACTGACCACCCCAGCTTTTTCAGAGCAGTTTGTGGGTTTGAACTTCCAGTTAGCAGCTGGTATTTAAACCATTGCATTTCTGGGGCTCCTTTGCTCTCTACTAGTAGAAAATATAGGGAGCTCTTGTGGCTTAGAGTTACGACTCTGTGATGCAATCCTAAAGGCACATGGTTTTAATCTATCAGCAGCTCCACAGGAGAAGGATGGGTGATCTCCTATGCAATTATTGCCTCTGAAAACCAATGGAGGGTCAACTATGAGTTGATTCCTACTTGATGGTACACAACTACTACAACAACAGTGAAAAATATTGGAGATTTTCTTCTTTGAGAGGTTTTGGCGGTATATGGTTCTTACTTTTGCTGGTTTTACTGTACATGGGTATATGCATGTGTCTAGAACCTCAGGACTCCTGCCGCTTGGACTTTTAGGATCAATGACCACGCTGGGTTTTGGTTTGTTGGCTGTACTTGGGTGGGTTTACTGGGGCTGGTCAAGGTCCAAGAGCCTGGCTGGACTCCTGGAATGGTGGAAGGAAGTTGGGTGGACAAGACCCTGATCTTACAAAGTTCAGGAGGAAGGGTGCTGCCTTTAGGGCCTATCTGGGGCAAGCGACTCTCATGCTGCTCTTCCAATGGGGTCCAACTCCACTTCTGTTGAAACTTAACCAGACTATTCTGTCTTTTGAGATGCCCACTCACCCACTGGTATCTAGTCAATTAGGCTCTTAGTAACCCTGTCAGACGTAGTAGAATTGCCCCACAGTGGCTCTTAGCAGCACTTTAGGGAAAAGTGTACCTGCCCTATAGTGGATCTTAGGAGTCCCACAGAGCAAAGTGTGTCTGCCCCATAGCATTGCTGGTCTTTAAGGGCAGAGATGGCTTCACTGTTCTCCTGCAGAGAAACTCTATGAATCACAATGACCCACTCCACTGACATGAGGAGGTAGGACTGGGCAGAGCTTTGTTCCCTTGCTGGGGTCACCACGAATCAGAGGCCAACTAGAGGCCAGGTAACAACAACCCAATGCCTCTCACACTTTAAGGTGTACTAGAATTAACTGGAAGATTTCTAGTAGGTCTGGGTAGTTGTTGTTATACTCCATCAAATTGGAACTGACTCATAGCTGACCCTGCACCGGGTTTTCAGAGACAGTAAATCACAAAGAGGAGATTGCCTATCTTTTTTCTTTGGAGCAATGGGTGGATTTGAACTGTGTGTCTTTGGGTTGGCAGTGCAATTTCTTACCATCAGGCCACCAGAGCTCCCTCATAGGTCTGGGTAGGGCCTGAGAATTTGCATTTCTAACAAGTAGGAATATCCCGTGGACAGTCAAAAGAACAAACAGATATGTCTTGGAGAAAGTGCAGCCTAGAGTGCTCCTTAGAGGCAAGGAGCTTAAAGGCAAACTGTCTCACATATTTTGGGCATGCTGTTAGAAGAGGCTATTCCTTGGAAAGGGATATCATCCTTGGAAAAGTGGAGGGTGAGTGATAGAGAGAGACCCCACCACCACCACAAGATAAAGGTAAACAATACAATTGAAAAATGGGCACAGGATATGAACAGACACTTCACCAAAGAAGACATTCAGATGGCTAACAAGCACATGAAGAAATGTTTAAAATCCCTAGCTCTAAGAGAGATGCAAATAAAAACAACTATGAGATATCATCTCACCCAAGTAAGAATAGCAAAATTTAACAGAACAGCAAGCAACAAATGCTGGCGAGGTTGTGGAGAAACTGGAACCCTTATTCACTGTTGGTGAAAGTGTAAAATGGTACAACCACTATGGAAGGTGGTGTGGCACTTTCTCAAAAAGTTGCAAATAGAAATAGCATTTGACCTAGCAATTCCACTACTGGGAATATACCCCAAAGAGACCCTAACTGCCACCCAAGCAGATATATGCACACCCATTTTTATCGCTGCTTTGTTCACAATAACAAGGAGTTGAAAACAACCTAAGTGCCCATCAACAAATAAATATATAGAGAAGCTGTGGTATATTCACACAATGGAATACTATGCTGCATTGAAAAACTAGGAACTCATGCAATATTATTCAACATGGATGACCCTGGAGGACATTATGCTGAGTGAAGTATCTCAGTCACAAAAGGACAAATACTGCATAGTGCCACTGTTATAAAACAGGACTGATATTGGGGTTGGGGGAGACTGAGAAAATGGGATAAATAATGTATACTGCATTGAAACAGATGAGGGAGAAAACTGTTTAAAAGGGATATGTGGTTAGGTATGATTGTCATGACAGGAGTCCAGAATGAAGGTTGCATAGTGGAGTGGGCCTGGGGGGAGGGATTGTGAAACAATAAAAGAATTTTTCTTTTACTTTTCAAAGTGAAGAGTGTACTGGGAGGGGGGAGGGGTCGGCAGGGAGAAAGGTGCAACAATGAATGAATGGAAATTTTAAAAATTAAGTCATTTTGCTCAATACACACACACACAAAAGAAGCGAGGAAGACCCTCAATGACATGGATTGACTCTGTGCCAGTATATCAGAGGTGATGAAGATTGCACAGGATAGGACAGGGCTCAGATCTGTTGTTCATAGGATGGGATGGGATGGGACAAGATAGGTCAGATCTGGTTTTGCTCTGAGTCATACGCGACTCCAGGACCCCTAAGAACAATAACAGCAGCGAGTTTCCAGGCAATGTGAGACTGCATCAGTGGGTTCCCACTTTGGGAACCTCTGTTCTAACTCAAAAAGTTCAAACTCACTGCCATTGAGGTGGCAAGTCAAAGCTGATCCTCCTTTAGGCTTTGTCTGGGTGGTAACAGTCCATCTTTCTCACAAGGAACTACTAGTGGATACAAAGAGGCACGGCCTTTGGGTTAGAAGTTTAACTTCTGGCAGATGAGGCCACCAGACCTCCCCAGTCTATTTCTACCTTACAGCTTTTCCATGTGCCCTTTCCTCGGAAGGCTCTTTCCAAAATTATGTTACCTCCTCTGAGAAGCTGTCCTTGGCCCCACTCAGTCATTTTCTATTACCCTGTTTTCTTGGTGTTTTTTTTAGTTCATTTTCATACTGTAATTTGTTTACATTCTGTTTCATTTATGTCCATTATGTTTTGAAAAATAATATATACTGTATTTTTAAAAACAATTATAATGCATTCTATATTTAATGCCTACTATCTCAGGTTCTCTATACTGTATTTTATATCATTAATTACTGGTGATCTATGTCTATTATTACTCCATTTAAAAATTATTTTATTTTTTCTTTTATACTTATTATTATTAATTTTTATGAAAATTTACAGAGATTACATTCATTGTTGCACTTCTCTCCCTTGACCACCCCCTCCCCTCCAGTTCGTTCTTCTCTTTAAAAAGTAAAAAGAAAAAAAAATTCTTTCATTGTTATACAATCCCTCCCCCCAAGTCCACTCACTCCACTGTACATATTACTCCATTTTTGTGAGTTCCCAGTGAATCTTTCCTTCCTTCACAACTCCCCCTACCCTACTCACTAAACTCTGATTTCCATCCGTCCCCTTTTTCTGTCCCCTCCCACCTTTCCATTCCCCCCTCTGGACATATATATATACATCTTATGAGTTCCTATTTTTTCAACAATGGTCTTATGCAGTATTTATGACACTGAGTCTAGAGAGCATTGTGCTTTAGGGCACTGGTCACCATTGGAAATTATGTTGTGACTGTATCTATTAATTTGTTTATTGTTTGCCTCTGTTAAAATGCAAGAGAGGCCTGGTGGCCTAGTGGTAAGAAACTATGCTGTAATCCCAAAAGCATGTAGTTTGAATTCACCAGCTGCTTCAAGGGACAATCTCCTCCCATGGGATTTGATTTACTGACCCTGAAAACCCTCTGGAGGTTCAGATATGATAACAAACAATTAAAACATAAGCTCCAAAAGTCAATCCTTAGGAGCCTGTATCAGTGGCACGTAGCATATACTGAGTGATACTTGTTACTTTAAAAGCTGCTGGGGGGTGGGGTGGGGGGGTTGAGGGAGCCCTGGTGGCCTAGTGGCAAGAAGAGGCACTGCAATCCCAGAGGTATGCGGTTCAAATCCACCAGATGCTCTTCTGGAGAAGGAGGGACAATCTCCTCCTGTACCAGTCATATCCAATTTGATGGTACACACACACAAAATACTAAACTAAACTAAATTAAAAAAATTTTTTTTAAAAAGCTGCTGGGGTAGCTTTTGGCTACCTGGGCAGTCAGAGTAGCTGGAATTTTCTGAGACTGGAAAGGCTGGTGGTGTGCACTTGAATAGATAGAATTTAACGCAAATTGGGTGAGGGGAAGCATCCTCTTTTGGGATGAGGGCAGGGTGGGGTGAGAAAAAGTTTAAAATAGGTGACCTTTATAAGTAGATGTGGGAGGAAGGAAGGGTTTGCTTACATCACAGTCGAGAGGACCAAAGCTGGGTTGTGGCCCAGGCCCAGGGCCAGAGCCACCAAAGCAGGCCGTTGATCAGAGTCACTCCCACACCTGTAGCCAAACCTGGGGAGTGTGGAGAGTCTGAAGGAGACTGCGCTGCTGACCCAGCTGGGCGCCTCCTTTCTCCTCAACTCTCTTTCATTTATTCACCTGCTCATTGTATTGTGGAGGCCAGAGCAAAGCTCAGGGCCTTGGTTTTCCCCATCGAGGAAGTGGAGGAGAAGGAGGAAGGATTTGGACTCGAAGGTCTCTGGGAACCTCTGTTAGTACAGGTTTCTCTGTTAGTCATAAATAAGCTCACCCCAGCTCCTCACCTCCACTCATTCCTCCTTTCCCCATCTCTTAGCATCTTCCATTCTCCAGCTGGCTTTTTTTTTTCTGTCACTCCATTCCCCTCCCCCAGTTCCTTAGTTCCAGTTCCCTCTGCCCTGAAGTCTGTCATAGTTCCTCAAAATGAGGAATTCCAGTAGCATTGGCAGCCCTTGGGCCATCCCATACCAGAGCCCTTGACCTCATCCTGGTTGAAAGCAGAGGAAAAAAAAAAAAGAAAGCAGAGACTGTTTCTTGCAGTATTAACTCAGCCTGGCCTCTGACTGGGAGCTGGTGTCAGGGTCTGAAGGTTTACAGAGCACCACCCCAGTATCAAGTACAGGAAGTCTCGACTAGAGAGTTCACATGCATCAGTGCCCCCATCTCCGTCATATTGTGGAAGGTGCTGTCATCTCCACCAGCAAAGTAGGCCCGGAGGTGTTGGGACTTGTCCAAGCAGAGAGCTGATGAGGTGGGCAGGGCCCACGTCACAAAGGCCTTGGATACACTTCATCTCTCTCTCTCTTTTTTAATTCATTGGGTGTTCCTTAGGTAAAAATTTGCATAGCAAATTAGTTTCGTTTTCTCAATCAACAGTTTATACACAATTTATTCCATTACCTTGGTTGCCTTTCCCACGACACGTCAGCACTCTCCCTCTGTCTCCCTAGGTTCCTTGTTTCCTTTCATCTGATTTCCCCATCACTCCTTGTCTTCTCATCTTTACTAGTGGACAAATGCTACCCTGTTGGTCTTACATAGTTGATTGTTTTCAGGAGCACATATTTCAAGCTTTTCGTTTTCTATTGGGCTGGAAGGTGATGTCTGGGAGTGTCTTCAGTCTCAAGTGAGGAGATTTTCTTAGGACAATGATCTTGGGTTTCCTCTAGCTTCTTTCTGATCAGTAAATCTGGTCTTTTGACATTTTTTTATCCACTCTGACTTGCTAACTGGGACCTTTGAATGTGACTCTGATCAGAACTATTGGTGGTAGTAGCCAGGCCCCACCTAGTTCTTCTTGTCTCAGGTCAGAGGAGGCTACAGTTCATATGGCCCATTAGTCCTTTGGTCTGATAACTTTCTTAAAGTTTTATTTTTCTTCATTGTCCTATGTTCCAGGCAAGAAGAGACCAAATGGAAAAAAAAAAATTAAAATCTTTATTCCAATAATTGCTTTTTAATGGCTACCCTTGGCTTTGAAGATCCCAGATGCTGTTCACCAGACTGGGCTGTGGAGCATTTTCTTTTAAATAAAATTTTATTTTAGTTGTGATTTTAATGAATATTTACAGAGAAGTTAGATTTTCACTCATTCATTATTGTACATTTTATCCCCTTGCCCTACCTTCCGCCTTCCCCCAGTTCACTTTTATTAAAAAAATATTCATTCATTCATTGTTGCACAATTACCTATCTCCCCCACCCCCAATATTTTTGCAATGATATATTTCTTGTTCTGGGCTATTGTATGTATAATGCCTAATCATATATTCATTTTAGACAGTTATTTCTTTTATCTGTTCCAACACAATAGTCATTAAGCCACTCTTATTCTACTCTCCTCCCAACCTCCCATGTTAGACCTGCTACATAACAGTGGTGCCATTCAGTATTTGTCCTTTTGTGACTGAGATATTTCACTCAGCATGATGTGCTCCAGGGTCCCCCAGGTTGTGAAATGTTTTACAAGTTCATTGTTTTCCAGTGCTGTGTAGTATTCTATTGTATACCATAGTTTTTCTAGCCATTCATTTGTTGATGAGCTTTTTATCTTAATGATTTGTGCTTTGTCTACTGACCCAGCTGCCCTGGGGGCTAAGGTTTTTCTGCTGTTGTGTCCAGTGGTTTAGTTGTTTTTCTCCCAGTGGTTGAATCTTGATGTCTTAGTTTCTTTACCTATGTCCCCTATATGCTCTGGAATTTTCTGTTATTGGTATGTGTTGTTGAGTTATCTATAATTCATAGCAACCCTATGAACACAAGCTCTGAACCCTACCCTATCCTTAACCAATCTCACAGTCTCTGACATGCCTGCCCCCATTACCAGTCACTGTGTCAATTCATCTCATTCAAGGTCTTCTCTTACTCTAGCCTCCACCTTTCCAAGCATGATGTCCTTCTCCAAGGACTTGTCCCTTCTGACAACATGCCCAAAGTGTGTGAGATAGAGTTTCAAAATCCATACCTCCAAGGAGTGTCTTGGTTTCACTCTCTCTAGGGCAGACATGTTTGTCCTCTTGGCAGCCCATGGTATGTTCAATACTCTTCTCTAACACTACAACTCAAAGGCATCGATTCTTCTTCTATCATTCTTAGTCATTGTCCACTTCTCTGGTGTATAGCAAGCAATTGTGAATACTGGTCTGGATCAGGTGCACCTTAGTCTCTAGACTGACATAGTTGTTCTTCAGCTCTCTGAAGAGGTCCCTGACAGCAGCCTTTCCCAATGCAATACAGCTTTTATTTCCTGGCTGCTGGTGCCAAGGGTGTTGATTGTAGACCTAAGTAAGAGGAAATCACTTACAATTTCATTATCTTCTGCATCTATCATGATGTTGCCTATTGTCTTCACAATGAGCCTTTTTATTTTCTTCGTGTTGAGATGTAATCCATAGTGAAAGCTGTAGTCTTCTCCAGCAAGTGTTTCAAGTGCTCCTCACTTTCTGCAAGCAAGGTTGTGACATATGCATAATGAAGGTTATTGATGAGTCTTCCTCCAATCCTGATGCCACATTCCTCCTCATAAAGCCAGCCTCCCAAATGATTTATTCCACGCACAAAATGAAAAGGTATGGAGAAAGGATATATATACCTGATGCACTCCTTTCCTGATTTTGAACCATCTAGTGTTTCCATGTTCTTTTCAGATGACTGTTATATGTATATGTGTATGTGTACACACACACACACACACACACACACACACACACACACACATAAACATAGGGGGTTCTGATGGCCTAATGGCAAGAAGCTACGCTGCAATCCCAAAAGCTATGCTGTTTGAGTCCCTCAGCTGCTTTGTGGAAAAAATATGGGCAATTGCCTCCCATGCTATTAATAACCTCTGAAAATCTACTTGAGGGTCAGCCATGGGTCAGTTTCAACTCTATGATATACAACAACATATGAATATGCATAGCATTTACAAATACATATGTAGAAATACCTACCTCCACACCTAGATGTGTATCCTGGTGTACTCCAGTATGACTTCCTTCACTTATTTGTTATTGTTGTTGTTTGATATCCAGTCAGAACTGACCCATAGCTGACCCTCCAGTGGGTTTTCTGGGGCTTTAACTCCCACGCGAGGAGATTATCCATGTTTCTCCTGAGGAACAGCTGGTGGATTCAAACTAAGCACTTTAGGATTGACAGCATAACTTCTTACCACTGGGCTGGCAGAGCTCATACACATTTACCTATGTAGCTACTCACAAATTATTGTTATTATTACTGATGTTGCAGGATCATATGTATTATTTTATCTGTTGAAGTTGTCCCTTATTCGTGTGTCTTCCTTTGCTTTGGCCATGTTGTAAGATACTAAGATACACTTTACCTTGAAGGTAATGGAAAGTCCCTGTGTTCCCCTACCCCCACCCCATTTAGACAGAGGAGAAACGTGATCACACTTGGGATAAAAGATGGGCAAGGTAGAGATAGGTAGAGAGGAAAGGAGAAGATGGGTGGTTTGCTTTCTGCTTTCCTAGATAAAAAGAGAAGGTGATGTAAGTGGGGCGAATGGGAGCAGAACAGCCATGCATGACCAGAAGGAGCCATTTGAACTGCAATTGCATGGGGAACTTGGGTGGGCCCCCGTTCCTAATGCAGGAGCCAGTTAGTCTCAGGCAAACTACTTTGCTTCTCTGAGGCTCAAGTTCCTCATCTGTAAAATGGGCTTAATCACAGCATGGCCTCCTGGGTATCTGTGCAATGAGATCATCAAGACATGCAAAGCATTTATTCGGACCAGTGCCTGGAGCTCAGCAAATGCTTAAGAGCTGCCAAGCTCTGTAGGCAGTGAGGCATCATGATAAGATATTATTTATCTTAAAGTTGTCCTTGCTACTGGGACAACTCCCAGGGAGATTGGGGGCTTCAGCCTCCAGGAGCATTCTCAAGCCCAGTTATTCCAGGCAGCTGTGTGCGTGACATTTCAGTTTCCTGGCAAGGAGGATGGGAACGGCAGCCACACATGCAGGTGCAGCCTCCTGACCCTCCCTTCCCGCCCTGCTCACCCAGCTCCTGCCCTCTTCCTGGGTCTATTTCCAGCGTGCCTGCCTGAGGCCAGCACCAGGTAATAGCTGGTGAGTCAGAGCCTGGCTGGGAGGACAAGGCAGCCCTGGGGGGCTGAGGCAGTCCCCGCTTCCCTCCTTTAGCTTTTCTCAGAAACCGGTCTGTAGGTACTTTGGTGAAAGGAAGGCTGAGTCAGCACCAAAGCATCAATGTCACCAAGAGGACAAAGGGACAGAGCCCCAACATACTTCAAATCAACCTCTTCATTGATTAAATTTGAGGCTGGAGATCAAGCCCTGTTCATCTCACTCTCAGTAAACCCAGGACAGAGCCTAGCTCACGGTCATTGCTGCTGCTAGCTTTCACAGAGTCACCCTGTGTGTGCAGGTTTCCAAGGCTCTGACCTTCCAGAAGGTGATTGCCAGGCCTATCTTCAGATATCTCTCTGGGTAGGTTCAAATCAGCACCCTTTTGGCTGGTAGTCAAATGTTTAGCCGTTTGCATCACCCCTTTGGCACACTGTAGGAATGCAATAAATATGCCTTGACTGAAAAAAATCAGCATTGGAGAAGCAGGATGTACTTTGTGCTCATGTGGATAGAGCATGGCCTCTGGAGGGAGACGTACAGAGGTTTGTTCAATCTCGGATAAATGAATTTGTCTCGCTGAGACTATTTGCTCATTAGTGAAATGAGGACGGCATTAACTACCTTGTTGTCGTTGTTAGGTGCCGTCGAATAGCCTACAACTCACAGACTATACGAACAACAGACCTGAACCTTGTCCTATCCTGTGCCACCATCACCATCTCTGACATACTTGAGTCACAGGAGGTTTTCTTCTCTTTCACTGACCCTCCACCTTTCCAAGCATGAGGCCCCTTTCCAAGAAATAATGTATGTCCATCATGTCCAAGGTATGAAAGATGAAGCTTTGTCATCTTTGCCTCCAAGGAGATTTTGGCTGCGCTTTCTCTAAGACATATCTAGGAGGTTTTTTGGCAGTCCATGGGATATTCAGCACTCTTCTCCAATACCACAACTCAAAGTCAGTTCTTCTGTCTTTTTTAAAAAAATTTTTTCTCTCTCTTTTTTTTTTTTTAATTCGTTCCAGTTCTCAGATGTGTAGCAAGTAATTAAAAACACCATGACCTGAATCAGGCACACTGTACTCCTGAAACTAACAGCATTGCTCCTTGGTAATTTGGAGAAGTCACTAAGAGTGGACTTTCCCAGTGCAATACATCTCCCGACTGCTGGTAGTAGGGGTGTTGATTGTGGATCCAAGTAAGATGAAATCATTAAAAATTTCTTCAATCTTTTTTCTATCTATCTATCTATCTATCTATCTATCTATCTATCTATCTATCTATCTATCATGATGTCTTCTTGCTCTGGTAGTAAGGATTTTTGTCTTCTAGGTGTTGAGATGTAATCCATATTGAAGGCTATAATCTTTTTTCAATCTTCTGCAGCAAGCGTTTCAAGTCCTCTTCACTTTCAGCAAGCACAACTGAGTCATCGGCATAATGTAGGTTGTTGATGAGTCTTCCTCTGATCCTGATGCCTATTTTATGGTATAAAAGAGACAACTTCAGAAAACTGTCTGCTATGTCCCTTATTATCTCTATTATTATAAGTATTAATGACCACATCTGTTCCTTCCTGAAGAGCTCCTGTAGGGTCAAGGCTGACTATCATTCCCTTTTGCTCACTCATTCATGCCCAGCACTGTTTGCTGAATGACTAAGTGAAAGAAAGCCAATAGTGGTAAATCATGGTAAGAGGTCATAGTGAGGAGAGGCTTCAGAGACAACATGTAAATTGTAAAATAAATAAATAAAGATGTAAA
>NW_006399778.1:7216562-7220083 GCF_000299155.1 Elephantulus edwardii | reverse complement strand
CCCTCCTCCCAGTTTGTTCTTGTCCAAATGCCACAGTGCTTGTCAAAGCCAGTTCTGATTAATCTTCTTTGTCAGTGTGTCCTTTGCCATTCCCTATCCTCATAGTTGTCTTGATATTTTTACTTTTTTGTATTGTAATTAATGTGTCTTCAATATGGATTGAAGCTCAACATCAAGAAAACAAAGAGTCTCACCACTGGGCCATTTGGCAGGTCATGGTAGATGGATGGTAAAGAGATTGAGACTGTTAGCAGCTTTAGTTTGCTTAGCTCCACAATCACATTCTTGGTACCAGCAGCCAGGAAATCAAGAGATGAATTGCATTGGAAAAGTCTCCTGTCAGGAACATTTCCAGAGTACTGAAGAGCAGTGGTGTCAGTCTGGAGACTAAGGTGTACCTGACCCAGGCCTTAGTCTTCACAATTGCTTGCTATGCATCAGAGAGCTGGACAATGACTAGGAATGATAGAAAGATAATTGATATCTTTGAGCTGTGGTGCTAGAGAAGAGTGTTGAATATATCATGAACTGCCAGGAGAGCAACAGGTCCATCTTAGAGAGGGTGAAGCCAGCTTGCTCCTTAGATGCAAGGATTCTGAGGCTTCATCTGACATACTTTGGGCATGTTGCAAGGAGGGATCAGTCCTTGGAGAGGGACATCATGCTTCGAAGGGTGGAAAGATGGAGAAAGAGAGGGAGATTATCGATGAAATGGATTGATACAGTGACTGGGGTAATGAGGGTAGGTGTGTCAGAGACAGTAAAGTTAACACAGGATAGAGCAGGTTTCAGGGCTGTTGTACATAGGGTTGCTATGAGTTGCAAGTGACTAGATGACACATAACAACAACAACAACAACAATTAATGTGTAGGTTCCCTCATTTCTGAATCACAGCAACTCAGTATGATACAGTAGAGCTGTCCCACAGGGTTTCCTACAGAAACGAGTATCATCTTCATGGGAACATGTTGCCAGGTCTTTCCCCCACTCTCAGAGGGGACTCTGGGAGTGCAGTTGAGTAGGGAGTTGTGTTGCTAACGGAAAAGCAGCACCTCTTTGGCAGTTTGAATTCACTAGCCTCTCCCTGGAAGAAACATAGGTTATCTCTCGTGTGATTTACAGCCTTTGAAAACTCACTGGAGGGTCAGCTTTGAGTCAGTTCTGACTTGATGGCAATAAGCTGTTGAGGTTCCCCCCCCACCTTCAGAGTTCCTGGTGACCCTTTGGTTAGTAGCTGAGGGCTTAGCCATCGAGGTACCAGAGCTCTCTTATTAACTGTGAGAACTTGGATAAATCATTCATCTTCTTTGAGTCAGTTTTTTAATTTCTTTTTTAAAAAATTTTATTATTTTTTGTGTGTGCCATCAAATTGGATCTCACTGGTACTGGAGGAGATTGCCCCTCCTTCTGCAGTAGAGCATCTGGTGGATTCGAACCATGTACCTCTGGGATTGCAATGCAGCTTCTTGCCACTAGGCCACCAGAGCTTCCTTAATTTTTTTTAATTTCTAAGACAGAAATGCTGATTGTAGAGGCTACCAGAATCCAACCCAACCCACTGCTGCTGAGTCCCTTCCAGCTCAGCGACCCTATAGGACAGAGTGGACCTGCTTACTTGGAACCACAGTCAATATACTTTTTACCAACAGCCAGGAGATCAGGAGACATATTGCACTGGCAAAGTCTACACTCAGGGACCTCTCCAAATTACTGATTAACAATGATGTCTGTTTGAGGACTAATGTGTGCCTGATTCAGATCCTTGTCTCTTCAGTCACTTGTTGTGTGTCTGAAAGCCGGACAATGAGTAAGGAGGACAGAAAAAGAATTGGTGCCTTTTAAATGTGATGTTGGAGAACAATGATGAATATCCTATAGGCTCCCAAAAGAACAAAAAATATATGTCTTGGAGAAGGTACAGTCACAGTGCTCCTTGGAGGCAAAGATGATGAATCTTCATCTCATATTCTTTGAGCATGCTACTAGGAGAGGCTGTTCTTGGAGAAGGACATCATGTTTGGAAAGGTGGAGGGACAGTGAAAGAGAGGAAGACCCTTGACCAGGTGGACTGACACGGTGACTGATGCAATGGGCTCTTGTGTGTCAGGAAGTTTGAGGATGGCACAGGATAGGACAGGGTTCAGATCTGTTATTCATATGGTTGCTGTGAGTCATACTCCACTTGACAGCACCAACAATAACAATCTTTACAGCCGACCACCACATCATTCCTTTGGAGTGCCTGCTGGGTTCAGCTGACAGTTGAGCATTTTAATCACTGTATCACTAGGGCTACACACTCAACTTGTTTACCAATTCGACTTATTTTTTAGTGGCACATCTTCCTTTAGACTACGGCACTAGAGCGCCCTCACTAGTACTGCAATAAGATGAGGCATGTGGAATAGCGTGCTCTACCGTACACAGTGCCTGATACATGAAGGCTGTTGAAATCAGCGTGGAGAGAACAGGATGCGACTGGTCACCAAGAATCAGCCACATGACCAGGCTGAGGTGGATAGTCTGGGCTGAGAATGAAGAGACCTGGGTGTAGAAACTGAGTTTGAAACTAACTGGCTAATTGACTATGGAAAAGTCCTTCAGCTCTGGTTTGACCTTGAATCCAATGGCCTAAGGGTCATTCCAGCTCAGCCTCATTGATTCTGAGGCAGGTGGCCTTGGCCAGGCTGTGAGCTGACTCCTTAGGAAGAAGCAGAGGCTGCAGAGGATCCTAGAGTGTTCCAGACATGCCCTGACTCACTTAAGATAGACCTTAGTTAGTGTAAGCTCGGACCTGGGCCCTCTGAACCATGGAGGTGAGCCTGAGACCCAAAGCACACGGCCAGCTATCAGGAGACAAGGCTATGGAGTGATAGCGTGTTGTTGAGGTGAGAGGTCAGGCATATATAACAGTTGATCACAATGCAGTGTGCTGATTGTTATCTCCAAATTGGGTACGAAGTGTAATGAAAGTTTGAAGAATGGGGTTGTTTATTCTTCCTCCTGGGAAGCAGCAAGGGAGCTTTTAAGAGGGCTGCTGGAGAGTCACAGAAAAGCTGGCATTAGAGTTGAGTTTTAAAAGAGAGGACACCAAGTCCAGAAGTGGGGGGACAACATGTGCTAAAGTAGGGAGGTGTGCTGGATGTAGCCGTCAGGGTGAGGTGGAGGGACAACACTGAGGCTGGGGTCCCGGGATGCCTGTCTAATTGCCTCCAATCGGAACCGACCCATAGCTGAACCTCCAGCAGTTTGTCAGAGGAGTCAGATGGCAAAAGGCTCTAAATGTCAGCTTTAGGCGTTTGGATTAGATCCAGCGAGTGATGGGGAGCGTTCAAGGGGTTGTTGATCAGGGAAGTAAACTCTTCAGGTGGTTTTAGAGTCCTTTCTATCTGAGAGCGACTTACGAGAGCCAGCCTGAAGTAGCCAGGCATGGAGCAATCTGGTCTGGGCTGGCCATGGGATGATGAAACTCTGAAGTCTGTGTTGCAATCTTGGGCTAGAAACATCTAGAATTAGGTT
>NW_006399778.1:7191340-7216241 GCF_000299155.1 Elephantulus edwardii | reverse complement strand
CAGAGGTGAAATAATCTGGGATCAAGAGAACCAAATTCAAGTTCTAGTGCTTCCATATGCCAGAGAACACCATACAGGCCCTAAGGCGGGCCTGAGTGAAAGGAAAGAGAGTTGAAGAACTTGGACTAGGGAAGGATTTCACTGTTGGTAGCTTTGTGACCAAGTGAAGCCTCGTGACCACGCTACAATTCCTAGGAGAGAAAAGGGAGCTCTTAGTTTAGTATTTTTTTAAAGTTTTTATTTATTTATTTTATATGTGTACCGTCAAATTGGATCTGACTGGTACAGGAGGCGATTGTTCCTCCCTCTCCAGCAGAGCATCTGGTGGACTTGAACCGCGTACCTCTGGGATTGCAGTGCAGTTTCCTGCCACTAGGCCACCAGAGCTCGCCAGTTTAGTATTTCTTAAGGCCCTCCTGTATTAGGAGCTCTGGTGTAATCTGTAGCATGTTGTGCTGCTACCCCAAAAATCCTCTGAGAGTCCTGTAATTCGAGAAGTAATTCCTCCCACCAGAAGCTCCCTGGGAGAAAGATGGGTAGCGTCTTCTTATTAACATTTACAGTCTCTGCAACCTGAGGGACAGTCAGTCACCATGAGCTGGAATCCGCTCGCTGGCAGTGAACGAGTGAGAAGCACTTTGCCTGCTGTATGGCAAGAGCTTTGCAGTTTATTTCATCGACTTCTCACGTACCTGTGGGATTATCACGGTATTTCACTGCATATTATCATCCTCATTTTACAGACAAAGAGACTAAATCTCTGAGATGATAGATCACTTGCCATGGTGGGGGAGCAGGATCAGACTCCAGGTATCTATGACAAGAAATTCTCAGTGGTTCCTGATTAGGTATAGCTGATAAAGATAGTAGAGAGAGTCAGAAGGTGCCACTAGCTGTAATCTTTGTGGATCCGTGCTGAGCGGTTGAATGCAGCTATCTGCCTTGTAGAGGCCGGGTTCTTGGAACTGTAACGTCTACTGATGGGTCAGTAGGTTTGAGTGCCGCCCCCACCCCAGGTTTAAGGGATGGGCTGTGCCTCCTTCACCATGGTAACCCCAGGGTCAAGCACCGCGGCGCATGGCATATCCAACCTGCTCTGTGTGTATTACAGTATCCTGAGCTGCACAGGGCTGATTCTGCAGAAGTTATTCCCCGGGCTTTCATCTTGAGGCACCTCTTAGTGGACTTGAACCTCCACCCTTTCAGTAAGCATGTTTGCAATGCCCAGGCTCTGATATATTCATCCACTCATTAATTGGGGTTGAGGTGGAACCAGCTCAAAGCTGACCCCCACCCCTTCCCTTAAGCAGGTTTCCTAGGTTGTAAATATCACAGAATGAGGTTATCCGTCTTTCTCCTACAGACCAAGTTGGTAGATTCCAACTGTCAAAGAGGCACGGGCTTTAAGGTTAGCATCGCAATTCCTAAGGACTACACGAGCTTCTCTGGTGTGTCACTCATTGCTGGTGAATTTGAACTGATTCATAAAGGACTTTGCAGTGAGTTTTCAGAGGCTTTAAAGCTCATGGGAGGAGACTGCCATCTTTCTCCTGAGGAGTAGCTGGTGGATTCAAATTGACAATTTTGGGTTGACAGCTCAATTCTTTGCCCACTAGGCCACTAAAGCTCCTTTGAGTCAGAACCAACCATAGCTGAGCCTCAGTGGGTTCACAAAGGTACTAACATACTCTGCGTGTATGTATTTGAGATTTAGCTGACACCCGCCCCCACCCAGTGGATTTTCAGGGGCAATTAATCTCACTGGAGAAGATTGACGCCTCCTTTCTCCCTCATTGTGCTGTTGTTGTGTACCATCAATTCAGGACCAACTCATAGCTGACCCCCTCAGCAGGTTTTCAGAAGCAGTAAATCACATAGGAGGAGATTGCCCATCTTTCTCCGGCAGAGCAGCAGGTTTACTGCTTCTGAAAACCTGCTGGAGAGTCCGCTCTGGGCCTGTTCTGACTCAATGATGCACAACAACAAAATAACAGGCCACCTGAGGTGCTTAATATGAGTTTACTAATTGAATGAGTGGCCTTAGGCCTTCTCTAACCACCAGATCCTACAACTGTGAAGATGGTACAAATTACTCCGCTTGAAGATGCTGAATTTCTGGGCACTGATTTATACTAGCAACAGCAGGAACAGAGCAGGCCACTACACCAGACTAAGCTGCCTTCTGAGTCATGTTTAACACTTTCCTTTATTTCCTTTTCTCTCTGTCCAGGTCCTAAGCTCAGCCCTTCCCTAAGCTTTCACACCTGGCTGAGCAGAGGCTGGCTTTTGAGGTCATTGTAGCAGCTCAGTGTCAGGCAGGTTAGGACTTTCTTTTAGTTTCTTTGAGCCTTTGGCTCTATTCCCAGTTCCTAGACCAGTGTTGAACATGTAGTAGGTGCACAGTAACCAAACCAAACCTGCACTGCTGAGATGATTCCGGCTTAAGTGTCCCTCCCTATAGCACAGAGTAGAATGGCCTCATAAAGCTCCATGTCTGTGATCTTTACAGAAGCAGTTGCCTTACATTTCTCCCCTGGAGAAACTGGTGGGTTCAAATTCCTGACTTTTTAGTCAGCAGTCTAGCACTTTAACCATTGTGCAACCAGGGCTTTGTAGAAGCTCAGTAAGTGTTTGTTAAGCAACCAGATGACCAAATGGGTAAATCTCAGGACTCAATGGTTCTGCAATGCTCCTGAGCTCTCTGCTAGTAATGCCATTTGAACATTTCTAGACCTTGGCTTTCCCATTTTAAAATAGAGTTGACGTCCCCAGCCCTGTAGATAACCCTAGTTGTCCACAGTGATATGTGGGACACATAGTGGACATTCTCATGTGTGACCTCTCCCATAGGAACACCTGGATTTTCATAAAACTCAAAAATGTTTGTGGAGAAGCAAAGCCCTGAGATGATTTGCACAGGTCACAGTTCTTGACCCGGGAAATAGCCACTCACCGTGGGCTGGCTTTTCCTCAGGAGCTGCAATCCACAGGACAAGGGTAAGAATCCCTTTTGTTCTCTTCAAGGAAGCAGATTGCGGAGCACCGGATGTGAGTAACATTATTACAGGGGTTCATTTGTTCATCTCATTTTTCCACTTGGCAACTATTTATGGAGCATCTTCTAAGTACCTGGCCTTGGGGATACAGCCTCTTGGAGGTCCGTCCATTCTGGTGGAGGAGCCAGGAAATGGCAATGTGTTATGTATATTTATAATGAAATGATCACATGTGTGTAAGATACGCCATGTACGACTTAAATTATTTTGGTTAAGCTTTAAATTGGACAGTCTACTTCTCTAAGCTCTGTTACAGTCAACTGTTCCAGTGTGAAGGCGCGCTGGTGGTGCAATGGTGAAGCTACTAACCAAAAGGTTGATGGTGTGAAGCTGCTCAGCACCTCTAGGATAAAGGCCTGGTGATCTACTTCCATAAAGATTATTGTTGTTGTTAGATATTACCTAGTTGGTTCTAATTCATAACAATCATGTGTGCAACAGAAGGAAATACTGTCCACTGCTGCGTGGTCCTCACAATTTTTGCTTTGTTTAAGCCCATAGTTGCTGCTACTGGGTCAATCCCTCTCACTGAGGGTTTTCTTTTTTGCTCGCCTTTTACTCTAACAAACCTAATGTCTTCCTCTAGGGACTGACCCTTCTGATGTCCAAAGTACATAATAACATAGACTCTGGTCTGCTTTGCTGCTGTGGAACATTCTGGAAGTACTTCTTCCAAAACAGGCTTACTTGTTGTTCTGGCAGTCCACGGTATGTATATCTGATATTTTCCATCAGCACTATAATTCAAATGCATCAATTCTTCTTTGGTCTTTCTATTCGTTGTCCAGCTTTTGCATGCATGTGAGGCAATTTTGAAAAGACTGTGAGGGAGTTCTGATGGCCCAGTGACAAGGAGCTTCGCTGCAGTTCTGAAGGTACATGGTTTGAGGCCACCAGTTCCACAGACGAAGGATGGGTAGTCTCCTTCCGTGCAATTAACTGCCCCTGAAAATGCACCAGAGAGTCAGTGCTGTTTAAAGTTTTAAGGAAGTGTTCTTGTGTCTGTAGTCATTTCTCACCAAACACTATTCTGAAGCTATTTGGGCTGTTCCTCTTCTGATTATCATCAGTGAAGATTACAGGAAATTTCCACTCTGTCACAGGAGGTCACTATGAGTTGGAATCCACTAGAACTTCAATGTACCACAGCTGCTTCTCTGACCTCATCTATGCGAAAACACCCCATATGTGTACCCTTGACTATTGGACCTTTTGAGATAAGTATCAAACCTTTATCAAACAAGACTCCAGATCAAAACTCACTGCTGTTGAGTCACTTCTAATTCATAGCAATCCTCCATGGGGTTCCAATGCTATCAGTTGAGCTGGGAAGAAACAGGCCCTCTTTCTCCTGAGGCTCTATCTGCCGGTGGATTAAATTTATTGTAGCCTCTGGATTGGAACCTCATAGCCTTTTGTTGCGTATGCCACTAGAGCTCCCTCAAACAAGACTCTCACTTTCTCACTGCTGTCGAGTTAGAACTGACTCATAGCTGAACTTCTAGTGGGTTTCAGGGGAGGCTGTAAATTGCATGCGAGGAGATTACTGTGGGTGGATTTGAAGAGAGAGGTGCTACTTTGGGGTCTGGTGGATTTGACCACACTTACCTAATAAGTGAGAGGAATTGTGTGAAAAGCACCTTGAAGGAAAAGACCAAATGAACAGGTGCTAAGCTAGTGGGGAGGAAAGCAGCCCTGGCAGTGTAGGATGTTTCTGTTTGGGTGGTACCTAAATGAAAGATCGGCAGTTTAAATACACCTGTCCCTTCTTGGAAAAAAGATGAGGGGGTCTGCTTTCAAACAGTGCTAATACTCTGTCCTGTAAGATTGACGAGGAGTTGGAATGGACTCATTGGCCTTGGGTTAGAGGGCGAAGAGCTGATCTTTCAAATGCAGAGTGCAAACTCTGAGGGAAAAGGGGAAAGTCATCACTGGTTTGTGATATTCTGTTGTGTTTTGTTTTTCAGCAAATCAATTTAAAACTGTAGTAGCAGTAGTAGTAGTAGTAGTAGTAGTAGTAGTAGTGGTGCCAGGTTAAATTTTTTTATTCAACAAATCTTTTATCACAAGCTGCTACTGTGTAACCAGTGTTGTGCTAGGCCCTGGGGACAAACGGTGATGAATGACAGGGGCATTCTTGTCACACACATCCTGGGACTGGACACCCTGTGGAGATGAGCTGGTCTGATGTTTGCGCCCCAGCTTGCATCCATTCAGAATCCAAATAAACCCCGCGGCTCTGGTATCCAGGTCTCCCAAGGCCAGTGAGGCCAGCGGCTCCCAGCCCTGAAGGCCGGCGGCTTCTCTGTTTCCTGCCTCTCCCTCCCCCACCCACCTGGGCATAGAGGGTCTTTCATCCATTGTCACTGCTTCCTGCCCATCCATCTCCAGCTGCTGGTCTGAATCCTGCAGATTTACACTGACAGGCGGATGCTTTTACCAGGACCCTGGAGGGGGCTGGGAAGGGAGTGGCCAGGGAGGGGCTGGAGGGTAGAGGGCTAGGACTTTGCAAATGTGAAGTTTCCTGCCCTGAAGAGCTGTATAGAGGAGGGCTGAGATGAGGGGAAAGCCGACTCCTGTCCAGAGAGCTTAGCCATGCTGGGGAGGGAGTAACCCTGACATGACTGGGACTTCAGTTTCTTGAACCAGGTCTGATCTCAGCCCTATCTTCAGGGGCCCATTTATGCTTCCAAAAATGAGTCCTGGCCTTAGAAGTTAGGAGATCTGGGTTTATGAACTATCTTTACCAGCTTACTACCTGACTCCAGGCAAGTTTCTCAGCTTCTCAATCTCCTCATTTGACAGGTAGGTCTAGTAATTCTTGCCTGTCAGGGTTACTGTGAAGATGAACGTGATCATAAGATTGTAAAACACTACACAAGTGAGACCATGAAATTTTCAACCTCAAATTCCATCACCTGAGGGTACACAGCTGCCACTGCTGATCACCCTAAAAAGGACCATGGTAGAAGGTTGTGAATAGAGAGAGCAAAAAGTATGGAACAAAACTTGAAAATATAAAAATAGCCAGGTTTACTGATAGAGACTAGTGGAATCCCAGAGATTATGGTCTTCAGTTACCTCTTAAACCTGGAACAAAACTCACACCTTGGAGCTCAACTGTCCCTCAAACAATAGACAAGTCTTAGATGAACAATAGCAACAGGATGATACTTCTTCGAACAATCAACCATACAATTCCAAAAAGAAAGTGTTTATCCAGGGATAGAGCTCAGAAGGTAGAAGTTGCTGTATACTATCCAGTTGGAACAGACTAGTAGTTGACTCTTCAGTGGATTTTCAAAGGCTGTAAATCACATGAGAGGAGATTGCCTATCTTTCTCCCGTGAATCAGCTGTGGAGTTTAAACTGAGTACCTTTGTGTTAGCAGCACAATTCCTTACCACTAATCCACCCACATCTCTGGAGACCTGCCTTCTCAGGGGATTGTGCTGGAGAGGTACTCCAGGTTGTGTGTAAATGGCTCTTTTGAGTGGGGGTGAGTGTACCACTTCCGAAATAGATGGATCTTCCATGTCCACGGTGCAGTGTCCTTAGACCTCAGCATGATGGCCCTTTGGCAAGAGAGGCAGTGGAGGCAGCACTGATAGGTGCCAAGAGTTGGAAACAAGCCCAAATATCTCTAAAGAACTACCCAATATGGCAAAAGAAACACCCAGAAATATAGGAGGGTGAGTGAAAACCAGAATAACAGAGAGCTGGAAAGTGAGAAGGAAGCACTGATAACCTAGCGGTAAGCAGCTACCAAGTGAAAAGTACATGGTTCAAATTCGCCAGCGGCTCTGCAGAAGAAAGATGGGCAAACCCAGCTGGAGGGTCAGTTCCAACTCAGTGGTACATAACAACAATAACAAGTCACCAGAGCTCTCGGGAAGGTAGACTTTGAGATGTTGTGTGCCGTTGTCATGTTGGAACTCATAGTTGACCCTCCAGCAGGTTTTCACATAGGAGGAGGTTGCCCATTTTTCTCCTGTGGACTTGAACCGTGTGTCTTTGGGGTTGCAGCACAGCTTCTTACCATTAAGTCATCATAGATCCCTCGGAGGTAGAAAAGATAGGATGAAAAGATTAAGGAAAATGAGAGCCACAGGAAGGGAAGGGGGAAGAATAATACTACACTGTGAACACCATAATTAATGTCCTACAACCAAAGATATATGAACAGTTGAATGGAAAACAGATTTACTCTGTAAGCTTTAACTCAAGTCACAATGTAAAAACCAAAACCAAAACCAACAAAATTGATACATGATGAAAAGAACTTTTTCCTTTAAGTTTTCCTTCCCTTCAAAGAAAGAAGGTTACAACTTTGTTGCCAGTTGCCACACCAGAGAATAAAGAGGAAGACTAAGCTCTTAAGTGACACAGACACACATCATACAATTAGCTGGAAGGTACAGATTTATCAGCCAAGAGTCAATCTGCCTGTGTTCATACCTCACCTCTCCCATTTACTGGCTGTGTGGCCATAGGAGAATGTCACAGAGGGCTGTTGGAGTAACACTCAGTGTAGTGTCTGAGGGCTAAATGAGACTTAATGCCTATGGAAGACTGTAACACAATGTGATTTCCAATGTGAAATACAGCTCTTGGTTTATAATGCTAACAAAAAATTAAATGGTTGGGCTTCAGCTGCCTCCTTGATTGTTCTATTTTATACACCTTGCAGGGATTGGTCAGTTTATTCATATACCATTCACTGAAGAAGAATTGATGCCGTTAAGTTGGGGTATTAGTGAAGAGTATTGAATATTCCATGAGCTGCCAAAAGAACAAATCTGTCTTGGGAGAGTAAAGCCTGAATGTTCCTTAGAAGTAAGAATGGGGAGACTTGATCTCATGTACTTTGGGCATGTTGTCAGGAAGGCCCAGCTCTCGATAAAGGATGTAATACTTGCTTGGAAAAGTAGAGGGTCAGCTTAAAAAAGGAAGACTTTCAATGTTAGAGGTGGATTGACACAGTGACTGCAACAATTGAATGGGCTTAAGCACAGTGGAGATTGTGAAGATGGTGACAGATAGGGCAGTTTCAGTGTTTTGTACTGCGGGTTGCTATGAGTCAGAGTCAACTCCATGACCTCATGTAAAACAGCCAAGAGCAACTCCACAGAGTAGTGAGGAAACTAGCTGATGAGCAGTGAGTTATTGTTAGGTGCTATCGAGTCGAGTATGGCTCATAGCAACCCTGTGAGCGAGCAACAGATCTGAACCCTGTCTAAGTGCCATCCTCATCCTCTCTGATACACGTGAGCCCATTGCTGCAGTCACTGTGTCAATCCACCTCATTGAGGAGCTATGTTATCCTTATGTTATGAGGGTCTATATTAAGCTTAGGGTTTAGTTTATGTTAACAGGGGTGAAGGGAGCACTGAGTTTATGTTAATGGGAGAGTAACAACTTAGAAAAGCAAGGTGAGGATGCTTGCACAATCTGAAGGACATCATTTATGTCACTAAATTGTGCATTTAGAAATTGATGAATTCCGCTGTATATTCTCAACAACAATAAAGCGACTAAAAAAAATTCAAAAGCAAAGATGTTACTTTGATAAATAAGATACTCCTGCCCTGAGCTATATAATCTTTTATACTACCTAGTAGGCAGTCAAAAGATGCACAATGGGAAAGGGAGGGCAGAAGAAGAAACCATGCAACATACCATGGTGCTCTGAAGAATATCGACTATATCCTGGACGTTCCGAAGAATGAACAGATTGATCTTAGAGGCAATACAGTCACAATATTCCTGAGAAGTGAGGACGGTGGAGATTTGCTTTGGATCTGTCATCAGGAAAGACCAGTCACTAGAAAAGGGTAGTGTCAGGATTGGCAAAGCTGAGGGAGCCTGTTGGTGAGATGAACCGACCCAGAAGCCACACAATTGACTCAAACATAGCAACGGTCACGAAGCTAGTGCAGGGCTGGGCTATGTTTTCTTCTGATATATGAAAAGTTGCTACTAGTCAGAGTTCTCTCAACAATAACTAGTAACAACAAAATGAGGATTTCAGAGACACTGAAGAAATTAAATTCACGGAATCTTTGACTGGTTGGGAGGATAAGAAGAGTAAAAGCAGTCCTTGGATATTAGGCATAAACCTACCTAGGTAGGTGCATAATAAACATATAGAAGATGTATAGGATCAGACAACGTTTTGCTCCATTATATGCAAGGTCATCGTGAATTGGAGTAAACGCAGCAGCACCTAATTAATAGCATGTACAGAGGGCACTGTGTTTTTTCCAAATCTCACCCTATGAGCTGAGCCATGCAGTACATGGACAGCTTCATTCATTCACCCACTGCGTTTTTGTTTAGCACCACCTAGTCTAGACACTGTCACAGGTGCTGAGGCTACCCTCACTGTTCAGACAAGGCTCATGACAGAAGAACCAACTGTCTGCTTTGGTCAGCTAACCCCAGACTGCTCAGGCTTCTGCAGCTACCTCCTTGGATGTTCCCAGGTTTCTCAAACCCAACATGCCCTTATGGTTTCCCACACCCTGGCCTCCTGATGGTATGTTACCCACTTCAGGAAGTGCCGCCCCTACCCAGATGCTTAGGCCAGAAACCTGGCAGTCCTTTGCAGGGACCTCTTCCTCCTCTCTACTGCCTCGCCCTGCCTCAGTTCAATCCATCTGAAGCACCTTGTGATCATCAAAATATTATTTTTAATCCCTCCAGTTCTCGCCCCCCCTCCTGCAGGTTCTCTCCATTTTTGCTCTCCCACCTTGGTCCAGGTCACCATCACTCCTGCGCAGACACCAACCACATCTGCAGGCCAACACCTCAATCCTCATTCCACACAAGTAAGAATTAACGTCTTTTTAAAAAATTTTATAAATTTTATTTTATTATTTTGTGTGTGTGTACCATCAAATCAGATCTGACTGGTATAGGAAGAGATTGTCTCTCCTCCAGCAGAGGATCTGGTGGATTCGAAGCACACACCTCTGGGATTACAGTGCAGCTTCTTGCCACTAGGTCACCAGAGCTCGCTTAAAATTAACTTCTTAAGAGGTAATCCATGCTCCATGATTCCACTGCAGGAAGCCTTGCTTCAGTGGGTTCCTAGGGAACGGGAACCAAACCCGAAAAAAATGAAACAAGTGCTCAAAGTCTCTCTAGCCTAGTGCCGAGGTCCCTCCAGCCTCCTCCTGCACCTTCACCTCCCACTTCATCTGCCAGTCATCCTCCTTAGGGCTTTGCCCATCTGTGCAAGGATGCCATTCCCTCCATTTTTGGCCTGCTGGGCCCTCTCCTTTTTTCAGGCCTCAGCTTCAGTGGCCCTGTCTGCCCATCTGACTGAAGTAGGTCTCCTCTACTGGCCTCCACCTCTCTATCGCTTTTTGCCCCTCATAGCTCTCCTCACAATTTGCAATTGTTTTCTTTGTTGACATCTGTTGTCTGCCTTGCCCTCCTCTGGAGAACAGGATCTCTTGAAGACTTGGGTCCATGTCTGTGTTGCTCACTGCCGCGTCCCTCCAGCTTAGCCTGAGACTTGCCCCCAGAACCAACCAAATATGGATTTTAGTGGGTCTAGCCAACTTTGTGCACCTCCTGAATCCCTTTTTGCTTCAACAGAATCATGCGCTCCCCTCTCCCGAGCCACAGTGGAATAACTTGCGGGTTATCTTGCCATCTATCAATCTCTAATAAACCAGGTTATTTTTAGAAAAGGTGAAAGCAACGATCTAAGATCTCAGAGAGGATTTTCCACTCCCATCTGCCTTTCTACTACAATTTGGTTTCCTGTGGTGGTTGCGGAGGCTGCCACGCCAGCTGGCTTTGTTATTCTGAGGGTGCAGAAGGTCCTAAAAGAAAACAAGCCCCCCATACCTGCATCCATCCTGCAGGGAGGGGGAAATGAAGTCATGGAGTGCAAGCCCCTGGGGGACAGTGGGAAGCCTAGGATGGAGACTTCTCTCCTCATTTGCTGTGTAACCCTGTGCTCATCTCTTTCCCTCTCTGAGCCACAGTTGCCCCATCTGTAAAAGGAGAGTTGGAGGCCTTGGATGGGCTAAGATTTGGGTATAACTATGAGCCATGGGCTTTTCCCATTCTCTAGCATCAGTTGGAAGGCAGCCCCAGCTCTTTCTATGAATGGAGTATGATTGGTACCTCTTACAACATATATGCAAATCAGTGCAAAATAAAGAACACCAGAAACTCTTGTTCTCAGGACCAAGGTCTGGCCAGACCTGAGGTAAAGAGGAAGTACTTAGCTCATGTTTTCATCCCTGCTTGAATGTCTGTCCCCACCCCACACTCTACAGAGAGGAAACTGAGGCCTGAGAAGGAAAAGTGACTTGTTCAAGATCATATAGCAGCCAAGGGTCCCGGGTTCTCTCACCAGATCTTTCCTCTGTTCAGTCACAGGCCCCGGGTGGGACCTCGCTCTTTTGAACTGGAGAAAGTCTTGTATAGCAACTCCCGAGTTTTGGTTGCCTGATCAAGGTGAGTGTGTTCTTTGAATGGGATGGAGAGCGGAACTGGTGTGAGAACATTCCTGGATGGAGGGGATAATACAGGTGAAGATGTCAGAAAGCAGAGCCGTGCTTCTTTTTATAAACACAATTTCAGCACAAGACTCTCACCTGCTCCATGTTTCCATTCAATCATAATGACCTCTTCTATTAAATTCTTGAGCCTGAGCATATCTAAGGAAATGTTGTTGTTGTTGTTGTTGTTGTTGTTATGTGCCGTCGAGTCGCATGCAACTCATAGCGACCCTAAGTACAACAGCCCTAAACTCTGCCCTATCCTGTGCCAATCTCACCATCTCCGACATCTCATCAAGGGTCTTTCTCTCCTGTGCTGTCCCATGATGTCCCTCTCCAAGGACTGGTCCCTCCTTGCAACATGTCCAAAGTATGTCAGACGAAGCTTCAGAATCCTTTCCCGCTTCACCCTCTTCAGGACAAACCTGTTTGTTTTCCTAGCAGTCCATGGTATGTTCAATACTCTTCTCCAATACCTCTAAGGAAATAGCAAATAAAAAACATGCTTGATGGATATGTGACCAATGTGTGCAAGACCTGAAATGGCCAGGCAGAGAATCTGAACTTTATTCCCTGAGCAATAGGGAGCCATTAAAGATTTTATAGCAGTGCAAGAAATGATCAAATGTATGTTTACAGAGACCGAGTGGGCTGCCAAAGGCAAGCTATGCAGTTAGGAAATAGGAGTAATAGTCCCAGGGTAAAGATAAGGATCTGAGGATGGAGCAAGGCCATTTGTCTGAATGGAGCAGAGCTGAGTCTGGAAGAGGGAGCGAATGAGAGGACTGAGAACTGTGGCTTCTGTTCAATCCAGGGGGGAAGGGAGTTGAACTCTCTGTCCTTTGTCCTTCTTGTGACTGACTCGTCCCCTAGGTTGGCATCTAGGTGGGAGATGAGGGTGGGGTCAGATGAGCATCTCCCTGTTAGGATACCAGGACAGGGGGCAGGTTGACTTTCATTTCTGGGGACTTTAATGCCATTCCTCCAACTTGTTATGGAAAGACTAGAGGGCCTAAGGGGTCCACAAGCCAAGTATTTCTCAAATATGCACTTGCGCTCAACAACTGTAAGGAGCAGATACGTCAAGGCCATATTTCCTGACTTCAAAGTAGAGTTCATGTTCTGCATATGATTTTTTTCCCATATTCATTATTTTTTTTTTTATATTTAAAGCCCTTCAATGACATAAAAATTAAATCATAAAATGTCCACTTAGAACCTCCACCCCCATCATTGTTTCTATAGGAGGGTACCTTTCTAGAAGTCTGAACTGACTCAGCAGTGGGTTCTTGTGGAACAAATATGACAATATCTCCCCCATGAGCACGACATGTCAATAGCTCGCCAGTACTCAGCGCAATGCTTTGTGGGATTGTTTTGGCCTGGGCCCTCCTGCTCCTCAGTCTCTCCACCTGACACTTTCCCCGTTTCCTCCCAGCTCCAACACACCATCTCCCCTTCAGGACTTTCCTCCTGGTCCTTTTTCCACATCCTACCCTCCTCCCTCCAATCCCTGAGCTCCTCCTCTTTTTCTTGAATTGGTGGACTAGTTAAGGGCAGGTGGACTGGTTTGGAATTCCACTTCTGCCATTTCTTGCAATGTACTGTGATCTCAGGTAAGTCCTTACCCTCTTGATGCCTCGGTGAAATGGGAATATGAGTAGTTTCTATTCTACAGGATTGTTTGAGGAAGGGACAGTATAAATGTCTTTAAAGAGTATTTCCCTTGATGTTTAACTTGTTGTTATGTGCCATTGAACTTGGAGTTAACATAAAAGAAAGCAGTTACAGAGTTGCTTTTGTGTGTTACTGAGTCAATTCCACTCAGAGTGACCCCATGTGACAGAGTAGAATGGTCTCCTAGAGTTTGCTAGGCTGTGACCTTTACAGTAGCAGATGGCCAAGGCCTTTCTCCTGCGGAGCAGCCGCTGGTAGGTCTCAACTGTTAATTTTTCAGTTAGCAGCTAAATGCTTAGCCATTGTGCTGGCCTTTTGGCTAGGGTGAGTCACGCACCTGGCTCTGGACCTATCTGGTCGCACTGCTCTCAGCCCCTATTCTCCTGAGACTATGTTCCTCTGGTCAGGGAAGGGATCATCTGTATCCTCATTCTAAGCACACAGCACATGCTTGCTGAATAAACTAGTGACAGGCAGTGGCCACAGAGGTCTGGGAAATAGAGCTTGAGGACAGCTTTCACGAGACAGTCTGCCCAGCCTTCAGGAACTGAAAGTCTTAATGTAAGTTCTGAGAGTGAAAAGAAAAAGTGGGACCTAGGGAGGAAAAGGCAGTGGTGGGGTAAAGAAGGCAGACCCCAAACCCCACGCCAGCACCTCTGACCTTGCCCCCCAGCCCCAACACATCCTGCTCCCCTGTGGTACCCCTCCACATGCTGTCACCCACGCACACCTACCCTGTCCCCAGCCAGCAGCTTCCTCTGACACACATTTTCCATTACTGGGTGGGGCAGAGCAGGTTACAGGTGAAAACAACCTCTCAGCTCTCAGGCCCCCTCCCTAATTCAGATTCTGTCCCTATCAAACCTACCTGTCCACACTCGCTGGCTTCACTGGCACAAGGTCAGTTGGAAGTCAGAACATTCAAGGCTGTGTGAGGTGGCACCTGGTGTCTCGGACCAGGTACAAGGCTTGGAGTCAGAGCTCTGGCTCTGCTGTGTTTGAGCTGAGTGACAGTAGTCCAGCCTGCCCCTTCCCCTCTTCAAGTTTCCTTTTCCCCATCTAGAAGAAGGGGTGATAATTCCAGTCCCCTGGGATTATTGTGGGGATTAAATGGGGCAATGGAGGAAGCATTAACCTCTGCCAGACAGAGATTATTTGAGGGACAAGACAGGACCTCAGTGGAAGCAGGGAAGGGTCGCTCTCTCTCTAGACTCAGCACTGTGGTAGGCATGGAGGGTTTTGAGCATTTACACTTTAACGTGTGTTGAAGGCCAGGAGGTGGGAAATAGATGGTAGTGGAAGGAACATTAACCTGGAAATAGAAGAGTCCCAAGCCCTTGACCTTCTATGCGACTTCAGCATGTTCCTTCTTTCTAGACGTTAGTTCCTCTAATTTAGAATAAAATTATACTCCCCTGGATTCTTTCTAGTTCTTCTGTCATCCCAGACCCTCTGCTGAGCTAAGATAACACAAGGTAGGATGAGGCTAGTGTAGACTTCCGATTGAAGCCATTTCTAAGCTCCTCCTGAGAACCTGGGCTGAAATCTGGGCTTAAGGCCAGTCTTTCATTTCCTTCCATCTGCTTCTGTTGTAGATCCTTTTGGTCACTGGCCAGAACACTGTCCATCTCATCAGTCAAACTTCCTTCATCTGGTTTCATGAGCCTTGCTCCCCTTTCAGCACCAGCTTGAGGGGCCTTTCCTTATGAAAGGCCTCTCTGACCCTTCCAAGCAGGAACTAGGTATTTCTCCCTCAGAGCTCCTGCTATACCTTCTAGAATCCTCTACCTTCCTACTTACCTTTCTTGCTGAGCCTAAGTGTCTGTGATTAGAATCATATCCACACCCGAGGTAGGCTAACCGACAGTCATGGAAATAGTGAACGACTGGAAACAGATGAATGAGTGGATGGATAAAGGAGTGAAGTGACTGAGAGGTGGAAGTTGTTGCTGTGTACCTTCAATTCAGAATCTACTCACAGTCCAGCAGGTTTTCAGAGGCAGTAAAATGACGTAGGAGATGATTACCCATCTTTCTCCTGAGGAGTGGCTGGTGGATTCAAACTGCTTGCCTTTGATTTGGCAGTGCAGCTTCTTACCACCAGGTCACCTTAGCTGCCTGAAAGGTAGGGTAGGAGGAGGGTATAACGAACAAGCAGTTGGATGGGTGATGCTACAGGTGAATAGATAATGGCTCAACAGTGAAAAGGTTGGTGAATTATTAGCAACTGATTATTATCTTTAGCACCCCACATCGCTGGAGTAACCAGACATGCATGGATTTTGTCAGGACACATCTTGCTCCCATTAGCCCATGGCTTTGGTTTCTTCTCCATGGCATAAATGTGGTCTGAAAATTCTCTCTTGGTACAATGTGTATCCACATGAGAGCCTGGAGCAAGGGGCCTATCCTTTTCATTTCCCCAGCATCTCCATGAAAGTCATGGCAGCCGTGTACTCTACATACTCCACTAGGGCTCGCGAATGGGTGTGGGATCAGCAAAGCTGTTTAGATGACCTGCTGGCTACTAACCAGTGGGCCTACTCATTGTCATCATCTAGTATAGCCTGTAATTTATACACATCAACACCCTTTTACACACACACACACACACACACACACACACACACACACACTTCTACAACTTAACAAGTGGTCCTCAGTTGTCTTTGGGCCGTTTATACTATCTTAGGAATTCCACAAGAGAAGAAGATCAGAAGAGAACCCATTTTAGAGGGCTGCTGCCCTCTTCCAATCTGTTTCATAGAGTCAGTGGTAGAAACACTCTAGGATTTGGGGTCAGAGAATCCCAGAGGAAGTTTTACTCCAGCCCTTGGTGGCTGCTTCCAGGGGGAGCTTTACCTTGAGGTGAATCAATGCAGCAGGAAGAGACAGGCTTTGGAGCTACAAAGATGTGTGATTTGTGTCCCTGCTGCGGAAGAACTGTGTGTGACCTTGGCCGATGACTTAACTCCTCTGAGTCTCTGCTTCCTCATCAGTGAAAACATATGCCACTTACCTCCTGAAGTTGCCTTTAGGTGCTGTTGAGTCATAGCAATATTATGAACAACATACCTGAACCCTGTCCTGTGCCCTCATCATCGTCTCTGATACACTTGAGCCCATTGCTGCAGTCACTGTGTCAGTCCATCTGGTTGAGGGTCTTCCTCTCTTTCACTGACTGTCCACTTTTCCAAGCACAATGTCCCTTTTCAAGGAATAGACACTCCTAACAGCATGCCCAAAGTATATGAGGCAAATATTTGTCATCTTTGCCTCCCAGGACCATTCTGGCTACACTTTATCTAAGGCATATCTCTTTGTTCTTTTAGCAGTTACTGGGATATTCAGTATTTTTCTCCAATATCACAGCCCAAAGTCAACAATATTCCTCCTGTCATCCTTACTATTTTGAATGATTGTCCTTTTGGAAGGATCAGATAACCTGCTCAAAGCCCTCCCATCGTGCAGCCTTCCCAGGCTCACCCAGAATTTGATGGGTTCTCTTCTTTTTTGCCATGGGGTCTGCATATGTTTCCATTATGACTTATAAAAAAGTTGGCATGAGGGAGGTCTGGTGGCCTAGTGGCAAGAAGCTGTACTGCAATCTCGAAGGGTGGCACTTTGAATCCACCAGATGCTCCACTGGAGAAGGAGGGGCAATCTCCTGTACCATTTGGATCCGATTCTATGGAAAACACACACACACACACACACACACACACACACACACACACACATTGGCATGGAAATTGTCTACCTATGAGACCTCTCCCTGACCATCTAATGAGCTCCTTGAAGGCAGGAACTGGGCCTGACACATACCAGGAACTCAGCAAAAGTTAACAGAGTCCTCATCCATGGAAAGGTGAAGACTCGGCACACGCCACTAGGTGGATGAACCTGGAAGGCATTGTGCTGGGTGAAACATGTGAGTTGCAAAAGGATGAATACACATAAGCTCACCTAAGTGGAAGAAGCAAAGAGAAACCTATGCATATTAGTGGTTAGCTACCAGAGGCAGGAGGGAACAGGAAAAGGGAGTTTTTGCTTTAGAGGGGCATTGAGTTTATGTTAATGTTGATAGAATAGTTTGGAAAAGAATAACAATAAACCCTGCACAACATGAAGGATATAATCAGTATAACTGAATTACATGTGTGGAAGTTGTTGGATGAGTGAAGGGTTTTTTGTACATATATGAGTCAAGGATTCTGAGGCTTTGTCTGACATATTTTGGACATGTTGCAAGGAAGGATCAGTCCTTGGAGAAGGGACATCATGTTTGGGAGAGTGGAGGGACAGCGCAGAAGAGGAAGACCCTTGATGAGATGGATCTATTCAGTGATTGGGGTAGTGGGAGTAGGGGTGTTGGAGACAATGAGGTTGGCACAGGATAGAGCAGGGTTTAGGGCTCTTGTACATGAGGTCACTATGAGTCACAAGCAACTTGATGGCACATAACAACAAACAACAACATTCACCACAAGTTTTTGAAAAGCAACTAATGAGATACAGGGAGAAGGAGAAAGTTACCCAAGTGATAAATGTATGTGAGCATTTATTATTCTACCATACCCAAGTCCGAGATGAATACACTTCACGCTAAGATCATGGTCAGGGCCTTGGCAGGAAACAGATGGTATGCTCAAACTGGGTAATTTGAAGAGAGTTTAATCAAGGGACTATTTTCAAAGGTGTGGCAGGGCTTAGGGAAAGCATGAGTGATGGAGCAGGGTCCCAGGTTTGACAACACGAGGGACTATTACTATTCATGGCCTGGAGGGCTGGAAAAGAATGAGTATCAGAACCCAGGACCAGAAGACACTGTGCACAGGTTGCGTGACCATGGTATTCAGGTGGGGGACATAACCAGCTTGTGGCAGCCAGGCAGAAAGAAGTAAATATGTGGCCCCATTCGCCATCTGCCCTCTGCTTTCCTGCTGCACCCAGCCTGTAGCCAGAGGGTGAAGGAGCCATTGATGTTGACCAAAAAGGGCTGACTTCCAAGGCACAGAACATGATGGAGAAGGGCTAGAGGAGGGGCTTTGGGGGTGTATGGGGTCAACCAGGAGAGAGCCAGCACCACAGAGAACATAACACTCTCAGGATCTTTGAGCACCTCTGGACACCCTTTAAAAGGACAAAAAATGGTCACATCCAACAACAATTATTAGTCCTTAAGCACCTATTGCAGGTCAGGTGTTGTGCTAATTCCTTTTCCAGTTGTGGAAACTGAGACTCAGAGAGCCCAAGTGCTCTGTCCAAGATCGCACAACAGGAAGCAATTTAGCTAGGAGTGGAACTCAGGTCTGACCCTAAAGTCACTTCTCAGCCACTACCTGCTGGGCACTGTTTTAAGTACTTTATATACATGATCTCTAATCCGGTGGCAGTCTGAAAGGTTGGTATCCTTTGCTTGTAAGCTTTTTTTAAATTAAGTTTAATGAACATTTACAGAGATTTTGGATTTCCATTCAGCTTGTAGGCTTTTGTAGTCTTGAGAAAAGTATCTTCTTCTTGAGTCTCAGAGAAGTTTGGTGTTTTATTATAGTTTTTTTTTCTTTTCTTTAGAACTGTACATTTTATTAGAGGTGGTGGGGAGGCCAGTCAGAGAGCTTGTCATTAACTGGGGCAGGTGACTAGCTCGTGGCTCATTGCCCGGTGGCAGCCTCAGGGATTTTTTTAGCCCCAGCGGGTGGAGCCACCTCTCACCAGGTGCCTCCTGGACTCACTCCCCAGCTGCAACCACAGGATTTAGATTTTCAGAGCTGGGCAGGGCCCTCAGCATCCTCTAGGCTGTCTCTCGCCTGTGACTGTAAAACTAATAATTGCAGCAGTGACAACCATGACTTCCTGAGCCCCTGGTTTGCTCATACATCTGTCTCTTCATCATCACTGAACCTGAAGGCAACCCTCCCTGAGGGTGTGTAATACCCGGAGTCAAGTATAACGCACTGCTTGTTTTGTAGATGAAGAGGCTCAACTCAGAGAGTAAATGATTTGTCCAAGGTCACTCAGCAAATGAGATCCTGCAGAACTAGATTCTGCCCCAGGCAATGTGTGCAGCTAAGAGCGTGAAATCTGGATTCACACAGTCTGGGTTCACATCTTGCCTCTGCAACTATGTTGGCGTTGGACACATTAGCTGTATCTCTATTTCCCCATCTGTAAAATGGGTGGAACTGAAGTATTTACTTCCTTTGGTGTTTATTTGCAACAGTGGCTAACTAAGGGCTTTATGATTGTACTGCCTCTGAGTCCACTGTACTTTTTCAAACATATTGGAAAAGATTCTAAAAATTATGCTCCTGAATGGCTCTTTTTTTTTAAAAAAAAAAGAAGCTACTGAAAATATAAACAGCAAAATTTACACCCAGTCAACCATCCCTACATATATAATTCAGTGACATTGATTACATTCTTCTAGTCATATACTCTCATGCTCCTTTTATGAACTGGTCCTCTCTCATTCACATAAGTTTATGGCCTCTATGTTTTCTACCCTTTCCAGTTGCTGCTGTAAGTTTGATTCCATATAGACAGTTCTTTAAAACGGCATAGTGCTCAAGGCAGAGCATTTGCTAATTAAGCTAAATATAATTGATTTGAAAAAAAAAGTCAAGGATATTTTTAGTTTAAAATGTAAAGTTTAGAGGTTATCTCAGGGAAATGGTTTAAATGTTATCCAGTCCCTGTGGCTCCAGAGAATCTGGATTCTATGAGAATTTGAAATTCTGGTTTGCATTTTTTCCTTGTTTGATCAGGATTCTTCTACAGAATCTTTGATCAGTGATCAGTAATTATAGCTAGTGAATTGTCCTGCTTTCATCCAGTAACTGATGACTATCACAAAGCCATTCAGTCTGTGCTTTCCACACTTGCCTCACAAAAATCCCATCCCCATTTTGCAGACAAGGAAACTGAGGCCCAGAGAGAAGAAAATGCAGCGCCAAGGCAGCCACTCGAAAGTGATCCAAGTTGATAATCACTGCCTCCCAACTGCAGGAAACTCAGATTGTTATGATTATTGGTATTGTTGTTCAAAACAATACCCAGACAGTAACAATACAACAATCACCGAGAGTGCTTATTTCCATGGGCACAACAATCATCCCTCTGCCCATGGGGAAGGGGCTGGGGCTTTAAAGAGGCTCCTCGGGCAGGATGAACAAACAAGCAGTGAAAACCTCGCAGCTGGGCCCCAGGTGCTGGGAGAGAGAGTGGGGCAGGAAGCGGGCAGGCCATTTCTTTCTTTCCTCTTCTTTCTTATTTGTTTGAGAAGCAACTTTACTTTCTAAATCGGTCACTGTCACCCGTTGGTCCCCGCCCCACCTGGGCCAGGGTGTCTGGTTATGGGGGCTCAAGAAGAAGCTTGAGAGGCACAGGAGGGATACTACATACGGCAGGACCTGGGCTAAGGTGGATGCAGGGCTTCTTCCCCAGTAGGGACCTCATATGCCACTTTTAGGTGATCAGGGTCTGGCAAAGATGTCACCTGAGTCATCCAGGTACAGCTGCTAGGGGACAGGGGTCATTAACAGGGAGGTAGTATGGAGCAGTGGTTAGGAGCATGAACTCTATGATCAAGCCCCTTGATTTTCATGCTCTGTGACCTCAGGCCAGTTGCTTTACCTCTCTGAGCACATTTTTCTCACCTGTAAAATGGGAAGGGTTTTGTAAAGATTAAATAAATACACTTAAATAATATGATGACTGTAAAGCACTTAGTTATTTACCAGCTGGAGATTTTTTAAAGTCAATAGTTATTAGGATTTTATTATGTAGTGGCAAATAGTTTTAAAGCATCTACACAGATTAAATAACTTTTAACCAGTACAATAAAATTATCCCTACTTAACAGGTGAAGAAGCTGAGCAAGTAAGCTGAGGAAGGGAGAGGCCAAGTCAATTGCTCGCACAAGGGTGGAACCACCGTGGAACTTATACCATATTGGAAGCTCCCTTTAAGAAAAGAACTCAAAATTATAAATATAAAATAAGGTAGAAGGCAATACAAGTGGAAGACCCAGTGATCAACCTTCAGGAGCCTCACCTTCGATCTGCCTCTCAGCTTTAGACCAGACAGCCTGGGTGGTACAACAGTTCAGTGCTCAGCTGTTAACCAGAGGGTGGCAGATCAAACGTGTCAGCAGCTGCCCAGGAGAACGACCTCATGATCTGCATTTATAAAGGATAAGGCCGAGACAATTCTATGGGGCAGTTTTACTCTGTCACACGGAGGTATTTATGGTCGACTGATGGCATAAAACAAGGAGTAGACACTCCAGTAGCAAGTGACAGCACCAGCAAATAAGAGGTAGCACTTCCACTGCACTAACCATGTGTCACATATTTCCAATTTAACTCTCCCAAAGACCTAGTTAGGGAGCTCTGGAGCTCTGACAGCACAGTCTGAAGGGAGATGTCCTGCCCACCCAACGGGGCACCGCCCTGGTGTTTCTGGTCTACCAGCTGCTCCACGAGAGAAAGATGGGCAATCACTTCCCATGTGTTTTACAGCCTCTGAAAACCCACTGGAAGTTCAACTATGAGTCAGTTCTCACTAGACGGCAATGTGTGTGAATGGCCCAATGAAATAGGCATGCTATTACCTCTCCTATTTTACAGAGGAGGAAATTGAAGCTCAGAAAAGACTACTAAACTGCCTGGGGGCACCCAGCTAAGTGGCAGAGGGGAATTTGAACCAGGTGGCTGGTTTCTGGGGTTGTAGGAGTTCTGGTGGCCTAGTGGTTAGGAGTTGTGCTGCCATTCAAAAGGCTCATGGTTTGAATCCACCAGCTGTATTCTTGAGAGAAGGATGGGCAATCTCCTCCTGTATAATTTACAGCCTCTGAAAATCTACTGGAGGGTCAGCTGTGAGTCAATTCCAATTTGAAGATGCACAACAGTGTTGAGTATTACTACACCTATTCCCTCCCACTAAATGGAGATCAGCACCTCCAGCATCACTTCTCATCTCTCTTTCCAAAGGCCCCTCACATCTGATATGACAGCTGCTTGGGGTGGGGGAAGACACTGATTTTGAAATTAGATGCTGCTGGACCTTAATTCTCATCCTACTGCTTCCTAACTATGAGTCCTTTCCTGGCTCTGAATATTTCTTTGCCTATAAACTAGGTCCTGTAGATTCTACAAGTGGCCACAAAGTCTGAAGATGTAGATTACATGTTTGGTTTTTGGTTGTTGTTTTTTTTTAAGATTATATATTTTCTAATGTACTGTCAACAATCCATTGATTTTTTTATGGGTATTTGCCTGTTTCCAGACGATGAACTTTGAAGATGGGAGCTAAAGGAGGGTGAAATCCTGGTCCATGCTGGACACTCAGAGTCAGCAGAGATTGTTACCACAGAGACAAGGTGAGGGGTCACTTGTAACAAGTTGTTGTTGTTGTTATGTGCCATAAAATCACTTGCAACTTATAGTGACCCTATGGACAACAGCCCTAAGCCCTGCTCTGTCCTGAGTCAATCTTATTGTCTCTGACAAATCCACCCTCATTACCCAAGTCATTGAGTCAATCCATCTCAAGAGTCTTCCCCTCCTGCGCTGTCCCTCCACCCTTCCCAAGCATGATGTCCCTCTCCAAAGATGGATTCCTTCTTGCAACATGCCCAAAGTATGTCAGATGAAACTGCAGAATCCTTGCCTCCAATGAGAGAGAACACACTGGAGGTGTCAGGTAGCCTAGATTCTAGATGAGTCTCTACTCCAGATCGTTATGTTTTTCCTAAGTTGCCTATTTGAAGAAAATTTTTGCAAGTTGCTTATTTGAGCAAAAATATTTCCAAAGTTCTCATGAGATTGGATTTCTAAATCGGCACACAGAAATGAGTTTCTTCTGGGACTTTCTAAGAGTATTTCTGCAGCTTTCCCCTTTTCTTAAGGTGCTCTCCCTGACCACCATCACCGGGACAGAGTAGGGTTTAAACTTGCATTACATCTGCTCCTGCAGAACCACAGCTCAGCATGTAGGCTCTGCAACCAGTCTCCTTCTAATCTCTATTTCTTCTTTATAAATGGTAATGTCCATAATAGATATCTATATCATCATTTTAAGCTAGCTCTGGTGGTACAGTTTATAATGAGCTAAGCAGGCAACTCAAAGGTCATGCGTCTTCATCTTTTCTAACCCATCAGCTTCTTTGCCGGAGAAAGATTTACAGCCTCAGAAACACAATGGTCACAAGGAGTTAGAACTGTCTCCACAGCACTAAGTTTGAGTTTGATCTCCAATTTATAGACAAAGAGACTGAGGTCCTGGGAGGAAGAGGACTCGATAGGTTATGGCTCTTGTCTTGCCATTGTCTCTTCCTCCCAAGGTTTGGGGTCCTTACGTGGGAGCCCTATCTCCCATCCTCTACCCCAGTTTTCTGGGTATGATTAGATCACATTGTCCTTTTCTCTGTCTGCAATCCTACCTCTCTTCTCTTCTCCACCTGGCAAATTCACCCAGTGGGGTCAGGTCCCTGAACCAGCCTTGACACTGTCATATAAGAAAATGGTGACCCTTAGAAAGTCACCCACCCTTTTTGTAATTGGGACAATAGACTCTACCTTATGTGTGGAAGTGCTTGATAGACTCAGAACCTGACCTATTAGAAGTGCAAATTAAATGTCACTTGCTTTTACCTTTACTAGTGTCCCTGAGATGTACCTCAAATGTTGTCTCTTTAAAGAGTTGCCCTGATTCCTCCATGGATATTTCTGAACTCCTTCAGGCCAGTTCCTATAGTGATTATAGCACTGTATTGAAAAATATATGCTGTCATTTCTATCCCTCACTTCCTCAGACTCTTATTCTCACTCTTGCTGTAACTGACATAGGGGCTTGTCACACAGTTCCCAAATACTGTTGAATAAAGAGATGGATGGTTGGATAGTTAAATATGTTTGTTGTTGTTACGTGACATCAAGTTGGCTACAACTCACAGTGACCCTTTGAACAATGGATCTGAACCTTGCCCTATCCTGTAACATCCTTTTAATTTCTGATATACTTGAGCCTATTGTTGCAATCACTCTGCCAATCCACTTCGTTGAGGGTCTTCCTCTTTTTCGATGACTGTGATGTCTTTTTCTAAGGTCTGACCCCTCTTAACAATATGCCTGTGGTATTAAGAGTTTATTGTTCAAAATGCCTTCTTAGCCATTGTCTGACTTTACCATTCGGATGGGTAGGAATATGCAGATAGGATGTGTTAGCCTATCCATAAGAGGATTGGTTAGTCTCACCAATCCACACGGGGATTGGCTAATCTTGCCATTAAATTGAGGGGATCCAACAGAATTGGAGGACCTTTCCCACAAGTAAAGAAGAAGCAAGAAGTAGCACATCCTTTGGGGGCCTGAGATTCTTGTACCAGTCAGGCTAGGGTCTATGAAAGCAGCAGCCATACCAGAGACCTGACAAGAAATGGAGCAGACCTTGGGACTGCTACACCATTGAACCAGCAATAAGAGGTTTTTGCCTGAGTTTGTTGGAGAACTGAAGAGGAGCCATAATTGATAGGACTGAGAGCTTTGTCACATTGGCCTAAAGCCATCAGACGCAAGGCTGAGGTACCTGCAAGCACATTTTGGAAGCTGCCCTGACTGTATTCTGTTATTAACCCTTTTTTTT
>NW_006399778.1:7171406-7184022 GCF_000299155.1 Elephantulus edwardii | reverse complement strand
TCCTGGAAAGCGTTAATCCGGGTGGCTCCTTGGATGCAAGGATTCTGAGGCTCCATCTAACATACTTTAGACATGTTGTGAGGAGAGACCGGTCCTTGGAGAAGGACATCATGCTTGGGAGGGTGGAGGGATAGCGTAAGAGGGGAAGGCCCTCTATGAGGTGAATTGATTCAGTGACTGGGATAATCGCGATGGGAGTGTCAGAGACAGTGTGATTGGCACAGGACAGAGTAGAGTTTAGGGCTGTTGTACATTGTGTCACTATGAGTTGCAAGCGACTCGACAGCACACAACAACAATAACCTCTCTTGAAGACCTATTTCTCCCAGAACCCCTTTCTTCAGTCTCTTTCCAAAATCCTATTCATCCCTTAAATGTTGGTGTTTATCAGGAACATATTTTATTTCTTGCACATATTTTTCCATTGTCTTTTGCTTCTTTTCCAGATAGGCTGTTCAGTGTCCATCCTTAGGTCCCACCACTGGGCAGAGCAAGTGAACCAATCACAGTGCCCTGCTTCCTTTGATGTAGCATTGGTTCTAATTAAGGAATTGGTACAAGCTCCACCAATCAGACCCTTTCCTGGGACTTTTAGTGTAACTATCAAGATGAATCTAGAAATGGTCTTTTTAATTATAAATGCGACCCCTATTCCCCCCTCACCTTTTTTTCTCCAGTGCAGTAGATCATGTGACTGATTTAAAATGTCCCATGCCAATCCATGTCAGCTCACCAATGCGTAGAATGTCAATATGTATGCATTCCATTCCTTCCTTCTTCTTCTTGTGTATTAGAGTCAGATCCAACCCATAGCTGACCCTCCAGTGGGTTTTCAGAGGCAGTTAATCACACGGGAGGAGACTGACCATCCTTCTCCCGTGGAGCTGCTGGTGGCCTCAAGCACAGCATTCTTGCCAGTAGGCCACCACATCTCCCTATTTTAAATACTACTTTTCTGTTTTAGAAAGTCTCACCCATCTGTCCTCTCCTTTCTTTCCCCATTGCTATTGCCTTGATCAAGGCCACTTTGAACTCACTACCACAACTTTGACTTGTCTTCCTTTGCTCTTCCTTCATTCTGCACATTCTCCATACCTATCACCATAATTATCCTCCGACCTCAGACTTGACCCAACCGGCTATGGCTTCCCATGGCCTCAGGACAAAGTTGGAGCTCCTTAGGAGGACAATGGAGATGCCTCCCAATTGAGTTTCGGCTTGCACACTTCTCTTCCTACTCCACATTTCAGCTGTTTCATGACTTTTCATTGACCATGTCACACTCTTTCCTGTTACTGGACTTGTCTGCTGTCATGGATCTCTGTCCATATGTCTCCCCACTTTCTCCATGTGGTCAAGTACAACCACACTTTCTACATGTGGTGAACAAAGAGCCCTGCCTAAGCTGACTCTTGTGGAAAGTCGTTACCTTTGTTCCCCTGCCTCCTCTTCTAGTGAAAATCTTTTTCTCCTTCCTCTCATCTTCCACAGAACTTGCACCTTTACCCCTTGTGATAAGTGGACCATGCACACAGTGAGAGTGGGACCATACCTGAGCTGCCTTTACACTTTTGAGTCATTACGGCACAATGTGGTGAGCTCAGTGAGTGAAGAAGTGGCCCTTCTCAGGAGAGGAAACTTGCTGGCCAAGTGGGGCAAGGCTCCCGATCAATCCTTAAATCTTCAGGATAAAGATGCACCTGGAAGAAACAACTATTCCATTGACTTTACAGTTTACAAAATGTCTCCAGAGTTGTCTTCTCATTTGATCTTTACAAGAAAGAGCTCTATGGATTGCTAGGGAAGATATTAGATATTCTATTGTGCAGGTGAAGAACTTGAGACTTAGGTCAAGGTCACCTGATTGGGAGAGCAAGAACCCTAATTCTCAGATGCTATTCCCATGCTCTTCATTTCTCAAACATCAGCTAAGAGTCAAAGAAAACCAGGTTACTTTTGTAACATGGAGCAAACAGGGAAGGATGACAACAAGGATTACTGTGTGTGGTGTTCCAGGCACTTCACTTACAAGGAAGAGTTGGTTGGTGTCATTCCATGAATGAAGAAACTGAGGCACAAAGCAGTTAAGAGACTTGGACAGCTGTCTTCTAATATCTACCGAAAGTTGACGTCTCTGTCACATCCCTTCTCGCAGATCACTAGCACCACACTGATTGGTGGATACCCTCTCCAAATTGCAGGGGCGCCAACTGAGGCTCCAGGCTGAACCGGGGGAGCTAGGAGATAGCACCAGGCCTTCTGATCCGTGGGAGCGCAGCTCCGAGGCAGAAGATTGGGGAAGTGGGTATACCGGGCCTCGAGAGGGCACACGCATCACCCCCAGTGCCAGCGCCGAGCCCCGTTTCCCTGCCTCGGCGGGGCAGGTGTGCGCAGCGCAGCAGGGTGTGCTGGCGTGGGCGTGGGCGACAGACCCAGGCGGGCGGGGCCCCACGCCCATCCTCCTCCCGCTGCCTTCCCTCCCGTGGCTGGTGGCAGGTGAGTGGGTGTCGAGGAACCGCCAGGCAGCGGAGAAAACAGTACGCCGCAGAAATCAGATTACTCACCTGCAGCTGCAGTACCCAGGGCTAATAAAAGCCGAGCTTCCTGTTGTTTCTTTATTACCACCCTCCGCCTCCCCCAGCTCTCGCCTGCTCCCAGCTGCAGCCAGAGCCCTAACTGATCGCCAGAAACCAGTAGCCTCGAGGGTCCAGGGCCAGGCTGCTGCCTGCAATCCCACCATATGTGCAGCACACCCTTGGGCTGACATTGGGTGGAGAGTGTCCCAGTGCCACCACCTGCGTAAGAGTCATTTGAGGTGCTTGTTAAGGCTGCAGATCCAAGGACTCCACACCTGCTGGAAGTTTAGGGCCCATGAATTTGCATCCCAGGTGATTCCCATGCAGGCTGAAGACTGGAGTCCTGTGGGCTCAGATGACTGTGGGCTTGTTTTTCCCAGACTGCAGTCCAAAAGTTTGGGATGGAATCTCCAAGTCCCTGACCTTCTCAGACCTCAGTTAATTAACTGTAAAATGGGGGCCGAAAGGAGGTTCACGTGAGAGTGCGGTGCACCGTGGCTACTGATTGTTACTCTTGGGGTTCAGAAAGCAATCAGGAATGGACACCAGGCAGTATGTATGATGAATGCAGCATGGGGGACAGGGTGGACAGGAGGAGCTCCGGGACATTGAAGGGACTGTGATTCACTTTGAGCACATTGAGAAAGGTTCTTTCTTACTGAGTTTCTCCAGAGAATTGTTTACATTCACTGTTTCCACCTCCCTTTCTTTCCCTGCCCATTGTAAACCAGCCTTGTTCACAGCATGAAAATGTCCCTGACCAGGACATTGTTGACTTCCAATGGCAGCTTTTTATGGCAGCTTCTTCAAAATCTCCTCTGTTCTTTCTCCTGTCTCTAGGCTTATGGACCTCAGAACTCAGCCTTAGCCTCCTGCATGTCCTCCACGTCCTCCTTGACAATTTCACCCACCCCAGTTGCCATCATCTCCCAGTGAAGCTCCACCCTTAGAGGATATGTAAATGTGGCCATCTTGGGGCATCACCAGTTGGTGACCTCCAAACACCTTATCTCAATTTGACCCACCCTGAACTCATCTTCTGCTCCCCTCTTCTGCTAATCTGCTTCTCTTTTGGGGCTCCCTGACTCAGGGCATTACCCCAGGATATTGTCCCAGATAATTTTGGCTCCCTCGTCTCCACATGCAGATTACGGGTCTGGTCAATTGCTTTCAAATCTTCCCCCTTCTTTCCAGTACTTCTGTCCCCGTGAATTCCAGGCCTCCTTGTTCATACCACTCCCTCAGTAGTTTGCAGAAACAGTGATATTTATATTACTAAATACCCAAGACGGTGGTGGCCCAGTTCTTTATAGTGTTATCTCAAGTTCACAGCATTCTCAAGATTATTATTTCTACCTTATAGATAAGGGAATTGAGGAAGAGAACTGTTGGCTAACTTTCCAAGGTCACATGGTTTGCTCAGGTAGCCAATTTGGAATTTGTCCTCCTTTGTCTCTGGCTTCAAAACTGTTGCACTTAATTGCTCTGGTCTTGAGCCACTTCCTCCAATTGGATTATGCAACATCTCCCCCATATCTACTAGGGGTATGGCATATTTGATGTTTATTGAATGAACTAATGAATCTGATTGGACTTACATTCGGTTTTCACATCAGCTTTCAGAAATAGTTGCTGTTGTGTGCTGTTGAGTTGAAACTGACCTATAGCTGGCCCTCCAGCAACTTTTTAGGGGCAATGAACCACACAGGCAAAGATTGCCCATCCTTCTGTGGATTCAGACTGCGTGCCTTTGGGATTGCAGCACAGTTTATTACCATTGGGCCACCAGAGCTCTGAGACAGAGTAGTTAAAAATTTGTTATGTAACATTTGACATGAATGTTATATGACAACATGAATTTTAAAAAGTGATAGTATTTAATTTATGAAATGTAAATAAGAAAACAAGGGGACTTTGATGGTGTAGTCCATAGGAAGTCGGGCTGCCAAGTCAAGGGAGACATTTCTCTGGAGGTTTGAATCTTTGTGAGAGAAAGAGGGACAATCTCCTCTAAAACGATTTATGGCCTCTTGAAAACCCACTGGAGGGTTGGCTGTAAGCCAGTTCCAACTTGATGACAATGAATTAGAGGGATTTTTTTAAATAAAAAACCAAACCTTTCTTTGCATGCTTACTCCAATTTAGGCACTTTATCAACATCATTGGAGTCACTTCTGTATATTTCTTCAATCCTATCCTTTGCCTCTTTCCAGTGGTAAATACTATTCTCAATTTTGTGGTCATCATTCCCTTGCTTTCACAAAAGAAAAATTTCAACCAATGAGGACGAATCCTATAAAATATATTGCTTTTTTTTTACCTTTATATAAACAGTATCACATACATATGTATATTTTTCTTTCACTTAATTTTTATGCATTTTAATTTTATGTATCATATTTCTAAAATTAATCTGACTTTGCATTTAAACTGTCATGCATTCCTTTTATTCAGTTGCTTAGAATTCCATTGTCTATGTAAGAGGACTCATAGCGATTCATAGCGACTCAATGGCACATAACAACAACAGCAACACGTAAGATGAACTCTTGTGGCCTAGTGGGAAGAAACTGCTGCGATCCCATTGTCTATGTAGATTTCAGTTCTTCATCTAATAGATATGTAGGTTGTTTCAGATTTTTGCTATCACCAGTAGGACCTACATGATAAATTCTATACATGTTTCTTGGCACACCTAGGTAGAGATGTCTTTAAGTTAACTACCGAAGGTTGTAACTGTGGGCCATCAACTTATGTTTAGCTTTAAAACAAGCTATAAATTGTCTTCCAGAATGTATACACCAAGTTACGTAGCCTTCTTCCCGACTACAGTGGATGAGAATTCTAGTTGCTCCACATCTGCTCTGGATGATGTCAGATTTTTTTCATTTTTCGTTGTTCCCCATAAGCTTGTCTTCATCAATATTTCTCCAATAAGATTAAATATATTTTAAAACTTTTATTAATTATAGTATGTTAATTTCACATTCTGCTTTCCTTTTCTGTAAATTGCCTGTTAAATTTTTTTATTATTTTTTTCATTCAATTATGTTTAGCTTTTCCTCATTAAACTGGGACTTTTCCACAGAAGTTCTGTTGCTTTTAAATGAAGTTAGAACCTGAGAACCAAGTTCCCAGAGGACAGAGCTGGGCCACAGCCCACATCTGTCTGATTTAAAATGTTTTGCCACTCATTAGAGATTCATTCCTTAAATGCCTATACAGGATCTTTTTGGTAAAAACTTGATTGTAAGTAGAGAGTTATGGATAAAAGTATAGACAACTTCTCTGCCACTCACGAGCTGTGTGACCTTGAGAAAGTTACTAACCAATCTGTGTTTCAGTTTCCTTATCTGTAAAATAATGAGGATGATGATAGCAGTATATCTATCATTGACATGCAAAAGCTAAATTAGTTAATTCATATAAAAGAGTGAAGGACAGTGTTCAGCATTTAGTCAGTGTTGGATAAAAAACTCTTTGCCAACAGCCCCTGGAGACAATGGGATGAACAAAATAGATAAGGGCTCATCCCTTACAGCTCACTGTCAAAAGGAAAGAGATATACACAAAAGAAGGAAAGAAAGAAAGAAAAGAATGTAGTTCATGATAGGCAAAGGAAGAAAATCATAACATGGTAAGACAGAGAGAGTGACCAGGCACTGGCTCAGCTAGGTAGTAATGCAGAGAAGGGCTCTTGAAGGAGATGACATTTAGTTTGAAGTCTAGAAGATAAGAGAGTCAGCCAGGCAAAAAGGAGGGGACAGCGTGGTTCAGGCAGAGGCTTATGAGAATGTCCTTCAGAGGAAAGGGCTACAAGGCTAGCAGTGGCACTGGAGCCAGGGAGCCAGGAGAAGAGGGGAAAATCCATTGGATAAAGGAACTGGCTTTTATCTGGTGGAGAGCTGGGGGCAGTGCAATGCTGTGACTTCACTTACACTTTTAAAAGGTCACTTCAACTGTCCGCTGAAGATCCACTGTGTATTAATTAATCTAAATACTCTTGAAGTTATTAATATTTTTTGCCAATCCCCTCTCTGTGCAAAGTAGAACGTCTCTTTATTGATCTTTACTGCTTTCACCTTTCAAGGGCAGCTCCCCTCTGCTTTGTACCTGGAGCTGAAAGGCCCCATGTGAGGGTGCCACTCAAGAGTTTTACAAAGGTGAAAGGGGGTTCACCCAGCCTGAACCTTACCTGTACTGTGGCGTTGCCCCACCTGTGCAAAGACAATAGTAAGAGAGGCCACCTTAAAGAGGTTGTTAGGGGCCATTGAATTGAGTACAATCCATAGCAACCCTATGAACAAAAGATCTGAACCCTGTCCTATCCTCTGCTATCCTCACACTTCTTGACACACTAGAGGCCATTGCTGCATTCACCATTGTCAATCCACCTGGTTGGAGGTCTTCATTTCCATCATCAACCCTCTATCTTTTCAAGCATCATGTCCCTCTCCAAGGGACAGCCTCTCCTAGCAACATGCCCAAAGTATATGAGACGAGGCTTTATCATTTTTGCTTCCAAGAAGCACTCTGGCTGCACTTTCACCAAGACATATTTATTTGTTCTTTGGCTGTCCATGAGATGTTCAGTACTGTCCTCCAACACTACCACCCAGAGGCATTAATTCTTTTCTGTCATCCTTACTCATAGTCAAGATGCATAGCACGTGACCAGAAAGACTTAAGGTTAGGAGGATGAAAAGAAGGGAGATGCAGGAAGTCATCAGTATAGGCCAGACGCCGTGAACATGAGAGTGATGACAACAGTGAAGATGATGGTGAGGATAGTGATGATGAAGGTTGTATATCAAGAAAACAAAGATTCTTACCACTGGATCAATAGACAACATCATATGGATGGAGAGGAGATTGGCACTGTCTACAACTTCATCTTACTTGGATCAGAATTACCACCCTTGGTACCAGCAGTCAGGAGATAAGGAGACGCATTGCACTGGGAAAATCTGCAGTTAGGGACCTGTCCAAATTATTGAGGAGTAATGATGTCAGTTTGAGGACTAAGATGAAGCTGATTTAGACCATAGCCTTTCCAATCACTTGCTATGTATCTCTGAGAGCTGGACAATAAATAAGAATGACAGAAGAAGGATTGATGCCTTTGAGCTATAGTGAGAGCAATAATATCATATGGACAGCCAAGGGAACAAACAGACGTCTTGGAGAGGGTGCAGCCAGAGTGCCCTTTGGAGGCAGGAATGATGAGGCTTTGCCTCACATACTTTGAGCATGTTGTTAGGTGGGGCTATTCCTTGGAGGTGGACACGATGCTGGGAAGGGTAGAGGGTCAGCAAAGAAGAGAAAGACCCTCACCCAGGTGGATTGACACAGTTAGTGCCGCAATGGGCTGTTGTGTGTCAGGAAGTGTGAGGATGGCACACGATAGGACATGGTTCACATCTGTTGTTCATAGGGTCATTATGGGTTGTACTCAACTCAATCGTCCCTAACAACAAACTTCAACAACTGTATAATCTTGAGCATACCACTGAAACACTCTCTCTGGTTTAAGTTTACAAGTCTATAAAATAAGGGTGTGGGACCAGATCATCTACAAAAGCCAAGCTGATTCTAATGCCCTAGTTAGTGTTCTCATCCTCTTTTTGAAGCTCTAGTGGCATAGTGGTTAAGAATTCAGGTGAGCTCTGGTGACCTAGTGGCAAGAAGCTGCACTGCAATCCCTGAGGTGAATGGTTCGAAACCACCAGATGCTCTACAGGAGAAGGAGGGATAATCTCCTGTACCAGTCAGATCTGATTTGATGGTACGCACACACACAAACTAATAAAATAAAATAATTTTTTTAAAAAAAGAATTCACTGCTAACTGGAAGGTCAGCAGTTTGAACTCACCAGCTGTTCTATGGGAGAAAGAAGTGTAGTCTGTTTCTGTGAAGAGTGTAGCCTTGGAAACCCTATGGGACAGTTCTGCTCTGTTCTGTAGGGTTGCTAAGAGTTGGAATCACTTGGTTTTGGTATTTCTCCCCCCTCTTTCTTTGAATCTACTATCTTCTCTGAAATTTTCTTGTTTCCTACTGAGAGATGAGGAGAGGAGCCCTGGTGGCTCACTGGTTAATCATAGGGCTACTAACCAAAAAGTCAGTGGTTCAAATCCACTTTTCAGGCCAAAAGACCTAGAGATCTGCTTCTATAAACACAATAACAACAACAAATTATGGAGCCTTTCTGCTCTATCACATGGGATCACTATGAGTGAAAATCTACTTGATTGGCCCCTAATAATTATGATACACAGTGAGAGACAGGATAGCATCATTGAGAGACAATTGGCCTGGAGTCAGGAGGCCTGAGAGTCCAGCTGTGGCATTTCAGAAGAAGCCCTTATCGTAGTACATGTAACATATGCTAAATAACACATGGAGGACCGGGGAGGGAGGAGGAGAACTGCAGGAATTTATGGTGATACTGTGAGCACCTTGATTGTCCCCAAGTCACTCCCAATTCTGATTACCAACCCTCAAAGTTAGGGCTCTGGTCTCCCCAGGTGTGATTTTAAAGACTTTCATACTGTGTACAAGCCCTAGGTACAAGCCAGTCATTAATTTTGGTAGTTAGTGGAGCCACAACAACTTATAACAATGTCAGAATTTAAAATAACTTGTGTATTTTTGGTCAGCTGATGGATGACTTCACTTCCTATTTCACCGGGGAAACTGAAGCAATCAGGAGACTTCTCCAGACTTCCCTCTCCTCCTGTGCTCATCAGTGGCCTCTGTGCCCTTTCTCTGCCTCCCCTCCACAGGTGGCTCTGTCTGCTCCCCAGGCCACACCTTCCACTTGCCCTCACATTCCGGCCTCTCTCACCGCTCCACCAAATCATCCAGCAAATCCTCCTGCCACTCCTGCCGTATCCTTTTCACTGGTTCCTTCCCATCAAAACACACACACACACACACACACACACACACACACACACACAGAGAGAGAGCAACTATAAGCACTTTTCTTTACTGCCAGACTTTTGGGAAAGTTTTCTAGTTGATTCCTCTTTTTCTTTCTTTGGGGTCACTCTCTTTGGCCCCCATCACTCCACTGAAGATGCTTTTATGAAAGCATCAGTGACCCACACTGTCAAACCCTGCAGTAAATTCAGTCTTCATCTTGGCCCTTCGTCAGCTCTGAAAAGGCGATGATGTCCTCTCTGTGGATCACACTCTCGTTTTATTCTCCTTGCACCTCACAGGATCCCTTTTCAGTCTCCTTTGCTGGTTTGCCTTATCTTACCAACTTGCACATGCTAGTGCATCCTAGCAATTAAGATCATGGCTGCCGCATCCTAGCAATTAACCCTTGGGCCTCTGCTCTTCTGTCTGCGCCAGGCCCTCCCATTCAGTCTCCAGGTTTCAAATGCACAGATGATTTTGAGCTGCTACTTCCATAGATGTTGCTTTTTGCCCTAACCAGAACAAAATCATTGACAATTTCAATATTCCCCCTCCATTTGGATTTTGGGTTTCATTATGTTTTGATATAATCATGGCTTTGTATGTACCTTTTTTCAATGGCTAATTCAAAGTCCATGTAAGCAGCAGTGAAGAAATCAAATGAGGTGTTAAACTAAGCAAATCTACAGCACAAGTTTGTTTTTAAAGTTTTCTTTTTAAAAAAAAAAAAGATAATCACTTTGATGACTAAAGTACATTTGACCCAAGCCATAATCTTATTGACAGCCAAAATGGAACAGTTTGGCCAAAGTTTGATATCATAATTAGCATGCCATAGTTTAATACATGCCAAAGTTGGATAGTCGAAAAGGAAGACAGGAAAACAGATATATTCAAATGGTGGGCTTGATGAAGAATATTGAATACACCATGTACTGCCGAAAGAAGAATATAGTTAGAACATTTCTTAGAATCAAGCATAACAAGACCTTAACTTTGTGTGGGTCCCTCATTTTTTAAATTGTGATTTTAATAAAAGTTTACAGAAAAGTTGCATTTTCATTCATTCATAGTGGCACACTTTCCTCCCCCCAGTTCACTTTTTAAAAACATTTAAAAAATTTTTTATTTTATTATTTTTGTGTGTGTACCTTCAAATCAGATCTGACTGGTACAGGAGGAGATTTTTCAGCAGAGCATCTGGTGGATTTGAACCATTCACCTCTGGGATTGCAGTGCAGCTTCCTGCCACCAGGCCTCTAGAGCTCCCCCTCAGTTCACTTTTTTAAAAGGAAAAAAATTTTTTTTCCACTGTTGCATAATTTCCTCCCCCTACCCCAGGTCCAGATTCATCCTGGAAAGGGTTAAACCTGGTGGCTCCTTAGAGGCAAGGATTCTGAGGCTCCGTCTAACATATTTGGGACATGTTATAAGAAGAGACCGGTCCTTGGAGAGGTACATCATGCTGGGGAGGGTGGAGGGACAGCGCAGGAAGGGAAGGCCCTCTATGAGGTGGATTGATTCGGTGACTGGGGTTATCGGGATGGGTGTGTCGGGGACAGTGCGATTGGCACAAGACAGAGCAGAGTTTAGGGCTGTTGTACATAGGGTCGCTATGAGTCGCAAGCGACTCAACGGCACATACAACAACAACCACCACCCTAGGTCACTTTGCTCTACACCTCTTTTTCCGACTGCTGTCACAAAAGGACAAATACTGTATAACACTACTGTTACAAAACAGGACTGAAATGGTGGTTTGGGGGGTTACAAAGAAAAGTGGGCATAAATAATGAACACTGCATTGGAATAGATGAAGGAAAGAACCGTTTAAAAGGAATATATGATTAGGCATTATTTGTATGAAGACCTTCACTTTGGACCCCTACTTTGAACAGCTCATCAGAAAAGACCAATCACTAGAGAAGGGATACCATGTTTGGTGAAGCTGAAGGTTAGTAAAGATGAGGGAAATTCTCAAAGGATTGACACAATAGCTACAACAATGGGCCCAGACATATAGCTGATCCTGAAGATGCTACCATCTTTTGTTGTTGTTGTGTACTGTGAAATCATATCCAACTAGCACAGGAGATTGCCCCTCCTTCTCCAGCAAAGCATCTGGTGGATTGAAACCACACCCCTTTGAGATTTCAACACAGCTTCTTGCCACTAGGCTCCCAGAGCTCCCAGATGCTAACATCTTGTTCCGTTCTACATAGGTCACCGTGAGTTGGAGACAACTCCATGACAGCTGACAATAACAACAGAGTTATTAATGACTGCCAGCTTTATCATTCCAGACAGTCCTCACTTTTCTACTCGAGACTCACCCTTTGAGCTGCTTCCTCAGCAACTCCGCAAGGACATCCAACAGGAAACCAAAACTTAATATATCCACAGCTGAACTCTTCATTTTTCTACCCAACCCTGATGCTCAATCTTCTCATCTCAGCAAATGGCCACTCCCTAACTCCTGTTGCTCATCTTACACCCTGGGCCATCCTTGACTCCACTCTCACAGCCACATTTGATCCATCACAATTCCCATCAGCTTTACCTTCAAAAGATGTCCAGAATCTGACCCTCTTCAATTGCTACTATCCATGTCTGAGACACCATCATCTCTTGCTTGGATTTATATAAAATATGGAGCTCCCAACAGAGACTCCCTTATTCCATCCCTGCTCCTTTTTCCATACAGTAAGGGATCTTCTAAAAACATGCGAAACATCTGGTGGCCTAGTGGCAAAGAGCTGCAACTACAATCCCAGAGGCGCACAGTTCAAGTCCACCAGATGCTTTGCCGGGGAAGGAGGGACAATCTCCTCCTGTACCAGTCAGATCTGATTTGACGGTACACTCACACAAAAATAATTAAAAAAAAAACAAAAAAACATGTGAAACAGAACATATATCCATTCATCAATTTCTACATATATCATTCAGTAACACTGACTACATTATGTATGTTGTATTATCATTCTCTCTCTGTGTCTCTACTCAGATTATTTTGTATTCATTGATTTAGACTCACCATCCCCTATACTTCCCATCTGTGCTTTGGAGTTACTACTGATAATTTGATCTCATATAGCTAATTCTTTTGAAAAGT
>NW_006399778.1:7166972-7169244 GCF_000299155.1 Elephantulus edwardii | reverse complement strand
AAGTATTTTATATTTATAGTATCGACTTTAAGGTCCAGCTCCAGTGTTAGATGAGTTTCCACAATATTCTCTGCCTGATCCTCACCCTACACTTTGTCTGTGAGATTGGATGGCATTATATTCAACACATGTTTGACAAGCATCTACACTAGAGTCTGAACTGTAAACAGGAATAAAATATTCCTTCAAAAGACTGTCATTGGTGGGAGAGGCAGGAATGAAACATAATTTCAGACATAATTGCCCTCTTTAAACTGTACACCAGAAATGTACCTTAAAGTCTTTTTAGAACCAAAAATATTTTAACTAGTCAAGAATGTCCACCTTGCCAATACACACTACGGGATGATCAGACATTGTAATTATATGATATTAATTAATGTAATTATATGAATCAATTATAATTAATGTTATAAAACAAAGTATCTGTGAATGATCATATGAAAAATCAACATAATTTATAAACCTTCACACAAGTAAACATTAATTTTTTAAAAAGAGCCATATGCCTTGAGTTTTGAGTTATTTTGAAATCTATCTCTATGAGATCAAACTGACAACAGCAACTTAAAAGATCAGATAGGAAACTAGGGGGCAGTGAGTTTATGTTAATGAAATATGGACAGTATGGAAAGAGGTAATGAAAAATGATTGCACAACTTAAAGAATGTCTTCAGTGTCATTGAATTGTACATGTATAAATTGTTAATTGGCATATCTTCTGCTGTGTATATCTTAAAAAAAATTGCCCTAAGGTTAAAAATATCCACAAAACCTGGTTTTGATGAGGATGTGGGTTAATAGGGTTATCTCATATGTGATCCCACTACCCGTCGGCCAGGTTGTTATACTTTGGTGGCTGGTGTGTTGCAGTGATGTTATGCCACTTGCATTTCAAATATCAGCAGGGCCATTCATGGTGGCCAGGTTTTAGCAGAAATTCCAGACTAAGACCAACTAGTAAGAAAGACTTGGTGTTCTACTTCCAAAAACTAGCCAGTGAGAACCATATAGATCACAACAGAAAGCTATCTAGGTGCAGTGAAGGGAAAGGCAGTATGCAATAAGGGTTTGGCTAGTCAGTTGTAATTAATGTTATAAAAGAAAAAGTCTATGAATGATTAAATGAACACTCTCTATGAGTTCTAACTCTCACTCAAATAAAATGAAAAAGAAAAAAAATCCAACTGTATTTCAATGTGCCAAGGTTAGTGAATAGGACAGAAGACCAGGCAGCGTTTTTTCCTGTTCTATGAGGGTGAGACAGAGAAGATTCCATGGCACTGAACAAGATGTGTTCTTAGTGAAAGTGCACGTCATTACCTCCTTTGTGGATGGTGGGTTGACAGAATGTATCAAGATGTAGAATGTACATCTCTCATATTGCCAGTGATTTTGATCCTTTCTTCACGTGTGTGTTGGCCATCTCAATGTCCTCCTCTGTGATAAGTCTTTCCATGTCTTTTGCCCATTTTGTAATTGGGTTATCAGTCTTTTGTTGTAGAAGCCCTATAGTTTTCTGTAAACTTTTGTTATGAGATCCTTCTCCGAGAAGGTAATATTGAATGTTTTTTTTCTCAGTCAGTAGGTTTTCTTTTCACTCTTTTGGAAAAAAGTTTTGATGCACACAGAGATTTAATCCTTAGAAGGTCCCCTTCAATAATTTTATCTTCTCCTGGTTGTGTATTTCTGGCTGTATTTATCATCTTCATTATACTACAGGCTTCTTCTAAGCTTGGCCCCACTTTTTCTCTTATGATCTTTATGGTTCTGGGCTTTACTCCAGGTCTCTGACCCACCTTGAGTTGATTTTTGTGTATGGTGAGAGGTATGGATCCTACTTCAGCTTTCTGCAGGTAGCACTCCACTTTTGCCAGCACTATTTGTTGAAGAGGTTGTTGCTTCCCCATTTGATAGTTTTTATTTCCTTGTTGAATATCAGTTGACCATAGATATGGGTCCATTTCTGGGCTCTCAATTCTGTTCCATTGGTCTAAATGCCTGTCATTGAACCAGAACCATGCTGTTTTGGTTATTACAGCTGTGTAACTGGTTTTGTATAGTATCCTTAAGTATTGCCACCCGTGGCTTGAATTTATTTTTCAGCTCCTTCAGCTTAAGAAATGCTGAGTGAGTTCGGCCCTTTTGATTTTCTGACTCCAGCTCTTTGCACATTTCATTATAGTATCTTGCTTTGCCGTTCCAGGCTGCCTTTTGAAATTTTCTGTTTAGCTCTTTGATTTCTTGGTTTCTTCCTTTAGCTTTGGCTTCT
>NW_006399778.1:7139383-7165706 GCF_000299155.1 Elephantulus edwardii | reverse complement strand
GATATCTGTATTGGGATTGCATTAAAAACATAGATTGTTTTTGGTAGGATTGTCATTTTCACTATATTGAGTCTTCCTATCATCCATGAACAGGGAACATTTTCACATTTATTTAGGTCTTTTATTGTTTCTTGCAGAAGGGTTTTGTAGGGTATTTTGTAAAGGTCTTTTGTGTCTCTGTTATTGGTGGTTTTTGTTGTGTACTGTCGAGTTGGAACCCACCCATAGCTAACCCTCCAGTGGGTTTTCAGAGGCAGAGTTAATTGTATGGGAAAAGATTGCCCATCCTCCTGAGAAGCAGCTCACAACCTCGAACCATGTGCTTTTGGGATTGCAGTCCAGCTTCTTGCCACTAGGCCACCAGAGCTCCCTGTTGTGTCTCTGTTGTTGTTCTACAATCAAGTCAGAACTAATTGATAGCTGACCCTCTGGTGGGTTTTCAGAAGCAGTTAATCACACAGGAGGAGATTGCCCATCCTTCTGGGGAGCAGCTAGTGACCTCGAGCTGAGAGCCTTTGGTACTGCTTTCTTATTTTCCTGCTCTGCATAGCCAGGACTAATGAAAAGATTTTTACAAGCCAGGTTACGAATACTATGTCAATCATCATCTCATACTTGTATATATGTATTTTATGTGTTTAGAAACACAAATATGGTCACAAAGAGCCTCCAAATGCCTAGAAATGTGACAGTTTCATCTGTTGAATCGAAGTATTGAGGGTGTGAGGCTGCTGCTCCTCGTGCTGCTCTTTCAACCTTTCTGTGTGTTTGAAAAATCTTACAGTAAAAAGTTGAAAGAAATTGTGGTTATTTTCAGGTAAGAGACGGGGGGGTGGTGTTTTTTTTTAACTTTACATATTTTTGTTTATTTCCCTCTACTAAGCAATATGTTACTTTAAAAAAAATACACTGATGTAAAAATAAAGTCTACCTCTTATAACACATGTTTAAATGATAAAAAATAGTAGCAGTTACCCTGATGGTTTAAAATTTTGAAAAATCACATAAGTACCTGTGTTGAGAGAATTTGGAAAATGAGTTATATTTTAACAGTGTTGTTTAATGTTGTTGTTGTTGTTATGTGCCGTCGAGTCACTTGCGACTCATAGCGACCCTATGTACAACAGCCCTAAACTCTGTTCTGTCCTGTGCCAATCGCACCGTCTCCGATACACCCATCCCGATTATCCCAGTCACTGAATCAATCCACCTCATAGAGGGCCTTCCCCTCCTGCACTGTCCCTCCACTGTTCTGTCCTGTGCCAATCGCACCGTCTCCGATACACCCATCCCGATTATCCCAGTCACTGAATCAATCCACCTCATAGAGGGCCTTCCCCTCCTGCACTGTCCCTCCACCCTCCCAAGCATGATGTCCCTCTCCAAGGATCGGTCCTTCCTAACAACATGTCCAAAGTATGTTAGACGGAGTCTCAGAATCCTTGCCTCCAAGGAGCAGCCTGGTTTAAGCCTTTCCAGGATGAATCTGTTTGTTTTCCTAGCAGTCCATGGTATTCTCAATACTCTTCTCCAGCACCACAGCTCAAAGGCATCAATTCTCCTTCTATCCTCCTTAGTCATTTTCCAACTCTCTGATCCATAACAAGTGATAGCAAAGACCATGGCATGTATCAGACGCATCTTAGTCTCCAGAGAGACACCGTTGCTCTTCAGTAATTTGGAGAGGTCCCTAACAGCAGACTTTCCCATCGCAATACATCTTTTCATTTCCTGGTTACTGGTGCCAAGAATGTTGACTGTGGAGCCAAGCAAACTAAATCTGTGAACAATCTCAATCTCTTTGCCATCCATCCTGATACTGCCAATTGGCCCAGTGGTGAGAATCTTTGCTTGACATTGAGCCTTAATCCATATTGGAGGCTGCAGTCCTTGACCCTCTGCAGCAAGTACTTCAGGTCCTCCTCAGTTTCAGCAAGCAGGGTTGGGTCATCTGCATAGCGTAGATTGTTGATGAATCTTCCATCAATCCTGACACACTTCTCCTCATAGAGCCCAGCCTCCTGGATAATCTGTTCTGTATACAGGTTGAAAAGGTTGGAGAGAGGTCACATCCCTGGCGTACGCCCTTCCCAATTTTGAACCAAGCAGTGTTTCCTTGCTCTGTTCTGATGATTGCCTCTTGGTCCAAGTATAGGTTTTGCATTAGCACGATCAAGTGTTCTAGGATTCCCAGTCTTCTCAGAATTAGCCACAGTTTGTTATGATCCACACAGTCAAACGCCTTTGCATAGTCAATGAAACACAGATGTACATTCCTCTGGTATTCCCTGCTTTCAGCTAAGATACATCTAACATTAGCTACAATATTCCTAGTACCACAACCCCTTCTAAACTCAGCCTGGACTACTGGCAGTTCTCTGCTGGTGTGCTGTTCCAGTAGTTTTTGGATAATCTTCAGTAGAATGAGGGAAGACCAGATGAGTTGTGGGAGGATATCAAGGGTATCATTCAGGAAGAGTGCAAACAGTCATTGCAAAGATAGAAGAGGAAGAGAATACCAAAATGGATGTCAGAAGAGACTGAAAATTGCACTGGAGTGCAGAGAAGCCAAAGCACAAGGAAGAATTCAAGATACTAAAGAGTTGAATAGAAGATTTCAAAAGGCAGCACGGGATGACAAAGTAAAATATTATAATGAAATGTTCAAGAAGTTGGAGTCAGAAAAATCAAAACGGCAGAACTCGCTCAGCATGTCTTAAACTCAAGGAACTGAAGAACAAATTCAAACCTCGAGTTGCTATAATCAAGGATGCTTTAGGAAGAATATTAAATGATCCGGGAAGTATTAAAAGAAGATGGAAAGAATATACTGAGTCATTGTATCAAAAGGAATTGGCAGACACAGAAGAATTTCATGAAACAACATATGAGCAAGAGCCTATGGTGATGAAGGAAGAAGTTCAGGCTGCTTTGAAGGAAATGGCAAAAAATAAGGCCCCAGGAATAGATGGTATTCCAATTGACATATTTCAGTTAACAGATGCTGCCCTGGATGTGCTCACCAAGTTGTGCCAAGAAATCTGGAGAACAACCACTTGGCCAACTGACTGGAAGAGATCTATATTTGTTCCTATCTCAAAGAAGAGTGACCCAACAGAGTGTGGAAACTATAGAACAGTATCGTTGTTGTTTAATAGTAGTGTTAAAAGGTATGGTTAAGGGAGCTCTGGTGACCTAGTGGCAAGAAGCTTCACTGCAATCCCAGAGGTGTGCGGTTCAAATCCACCAGATTCTCTTCTGGAAAAGGAGAGGGACAATCTCCTCCTGTACCAGTCAGATCTGATTTGATGGTACACACACAAAAAAAATTATTTTTTTTTTAAAAAAAGATCTTGTTGTTCTATGCTGTCATTTCAGAAATGACTACTAGCTAACCCTCTGCCAGGTTTTCAGAGACTGTAAATCACACGGGAAGAGATTACTCATGTTTGTTCCGAGGAGCAGCTGTTGGATTTGAACCACTTGCCTTTGTTTTGGCAACACAACTCCTTACCCACTAGTCTACCAAAAAGTGTTATAGGAAAGATATTTATAGAAATGTGGTAAAGAAAAACCAGTCATAAAACACTTTGTGCAGTATTAATACATTTGGTAGGATAGGGGAGAACTCCAATGTATATTCTTGGTTTTTTTAAAAAAAATTATTTTCCTTTGTGTATGCAAAGCATTCTTTCCCCACCCCACCCCCTTGCTGTGCACCATTGACTGGCCCAGGATGAATTTGCTCCTCCTTCTCCAGTGGAGCATCTGGTGGATTCGAACCTTGCACCTTTCGGATTGCAGAGAAGCTTCTTGGTACTAGGCCACCAGAACTGCCTCAATGACCAATGTATAATCTTCACCAGTAGAAAAAGCTAGAAATATCCAACCCAAAATATTAGCAGTAGTTTTCCTTGGGAAGACGGAACACAGGTGAGTTTCTCCTCCCTTCTTTTTGTTTATTTGTATTTCATAAACTAGTTTTATCCTGTTGCATTTTTTTTTCAGGGTTGGAAGTGTTCTCTATCAGTTCTATCTGGTATGGTTGTTACTGGCCACATGTGAATATTGGACACTTCAAAAGTGGCTAGGGTGACCGAGGGCATTCTTTTTTAATGTTATTAATTTTTTTAAATGTTTTAAAATTCTTTTTTGTTTGTACCATCAAACTGGATCTAACTGGTACAGGAGAAGATTGCCCCTCCTTCTCCAGCATGAGATCTAGTGGATTTGAACTGTGTACCTCTGAGATTGCAGTGCAGCTTCTTGCCACTAGGCCACCAGAGCTCCCTTAAGTGCTTAAATTTTAATCAATGAAAATATATGTTTAAACCAGTAAGATGTGTATGGATATCCAAAGGAGGAAAGGAAGGTGGCAGTGGGGCTGAGGGTGGGAAGGGGGCAGAAAATATGGGATCACAGAGCTTGGCTGAGGGAGGGAAGGAGCAAAGAAACCCCCGCAAAGTACATGAATGAAACACAATGTATACAAATTACTGTATGCAAATCAATAAAAAAATATATGTGGCCACATTGAGTCTAGTGACTAGTGAATTGGGCAGAACAGTTCTCATTTGTTTACAAGGAATACGTGTACAGGGGCTTTGCAAAGGAGCTCTGGTGGTGTTACCGGTTGGGCTTCCACTGAGAGGGTCAGCTGTTCAAATCTACCAGCTGCTTCTCGGAACAATCTCCTCCCTTGAAAATGCACAGGCTCAGAAACCCAGTGGAGGTCACTGTGAGTCAGAACTGATGTTAGCGGATTTGGGTTGTTTTTCTAGCTGGTTTTTTTTTTCTTTTCTTTTTTTCCTGTCCTGCCTACTTGCAGAGTTATTTTGAGATCCCAGTAAAGAGAGTGAGTGAGAACATTTTGTAAACTGTAAAGTACTGGATTCAAGAGGCACAGCTGTAAAGAACTCATCTCCATTTTGCCCCCTCCCCTCCAGGACTCCCAGCAGAGACAGAGTCTTGACCAGAGAAAGCAGCTATGCGTGGTATCTCGATGGAGAGGAGGGTGAAGGGGTTTCATTAAAGGGAGCATTCATTCATTCGTGTCTTCATTCACCAGCCATTGCCAGCCCTGGGCTTCCTCTTCAGGTATCATGCCAAGTGCTGGGGCACAGTGGTGTTTCATGCTGGCTCTGCTCTCATAGAACTTAAAAATCAAGGCTTGGTAGGGATGGAGGGGGCAGTCACAGGACTTGGACTCAGAAGGCTTGGGTTTTCACTCCAGCTCGGCCACCTGTTAGCATACCAGGTTATCTTCCTAAACTTCTGTTTTCCCTTGCTGTGAAAGCTGTGGTCCATTCTACAAAGGCTGCTGACGCTTTTCTGCCCATATGTCCCTGAATCACATGAACCCTTTGAGAGCAACTGGTGGATTTGAACCGTGTGCCCGTGTGTTGGCACCACCATTTCTGACCACTAAACTACCAGAGGTATTGTTGTTATTATTAGTAGTAATAATAATATTTTATCACAATACAGCTTAACCATAACACTTAAATTTTAAGCACAGGGGACAAAATGTAATCATTCCTCCATGCAACATATGTTGACCCCTTGCAGTGTTCCAAGTATAGTAGGGGACTGATCTGGGAACATAGACCTGCACCATGGCCTTACCCCTCAGGACCTAACAGTGGAGCAGAGGAGTGAGAAAGACATTAGGGGAAATAGCCCAAGTCCATTCAGCCACACCACTGGGATATGCCAGGCCGCAGGCACACACAGAACAAGTCCTCCACAGTTTCTGTTCTCAGGAAGTTGCAGTAGATGGTGCAGAAGGTAGATAATGCTCTAATCCCAAACCCACTGCTATCAGAGAAATCTACCATTAGGTTTCCCAGACTATAAATACTTTTTAAAATTGTAACACTGATTTATTTACAAAGTTTGAAAACATTGTTTTTTGCAAAATATCCTTCCCATTTCCTTCACACTCTCCATCAAATTGTGCAACCCTGTGATTAACAACACCATCACCCCTGCCCATCCTCACCCCTCTGCTTCCACTCTCCGTGCCCTTGGATCCTCATACTCATTCTACAAGAATGGTTTTATACAGTATTTGTCCTTATGGGACTGAGCTCTTTCACTCAACATAATGATCTCAAGTCCCTCCCAAGTTAGGTAGTAATTTACAAAATGATGGCTCCTGTGTGCTGCGTAGTATTCCATTGTATGAATGTACAACAACTTCTCAATCCTTTCATTTGTGGTTGGATATCTGGCCTGTTTCCATGTTCTTGCAATGGTAAATAACGCTGCTGTGAACATTGGTGTACAAGTTTCCATTTGAGCCTCAGTTCTCATTTTCTTGGAGCATATTCCAAGCAATGGACAGGCTATAAATCCTAACAGGAGACTTCACGTTTCTCTCCACTGGAACTGTTGTTGTATTCAAACTGCCAATGTTGGTTGGCAGTGCTACACAGCTACGAACTATGCCATGAAAGTGCCTTAAATATATAATTACAGACTGTGCTAAGGGTTTAGAAGAGGAAGTACAGAGTGTTCAGAAGACGTATCTTGGGACCTCTTGATTTAGTGGTGGCAGAAGTCAGGAAAGCCTCTCTAGGGAGCCCAGGGATTGAAAAGTTGATTTAGGAGGAGGGAGGAAAACTGGGGAAGAAAAGCACGTAAAAAGGCCCTGAGGTGCTCGGGTGGCTGCAGCCCAGAAGGTCCATTGTTAGAAGGGGACATAACAGAGACAGCGCTCCTGCTTATGAGCCGATGAAGGGCTCTAGGGGAGGGACAAGGAGAGCGGGTGTGGATGTGAGAACACAAGCAGGGCACATGATGGCTGTGAGAGGGAGGCAGCAGTGAGGTTGCAGAGATGGCGAGGGACCGAGGAGGCATTAGGGAGGTAAATGTGTAAGGCTTGGTACTGGATTTGTCCTGAGGGAGGTGGCAAGAGGAGTCCTAACTAGGATGGATTCTATGACGAGGATTATCTGGTCTCCCAGATGGAGGACATCTCTAACCAGCCTTGTGAAATGGGTTGCAGCGCCTCTGGTGGAAAGAAAGCGGAAAGACAGACCATGCAGATGATCCCTGGGACAAGAAGGCTGGGTTTGGGAGTCCAGAAAGTACCACGTATTGACGTTTGACTGTATGCCAGGTACTTTATTGTTAGGGGCCATCAAGTCGAATACGACTCATAGCCACCCTACGAATAGCAGATCTGAGTCTTGCCCCATCCTGCACCATCCTCATCATCTCGTACATGCTCAGGCCCATTGTTAGAGTTACTATGTCAATCCATCTTGCTGAAGGTTCTCCTCTCTTTCTCTGACCTTCCAACTTTCCCAGCATGATGTCTTTTCCAAGGACTACTCCCTCCTGACAACATGCCCAAAGTATGTGAGATGTCACTTCACCATCTTTGTCTCTTGAGGAGCACATTTCTTCCAAGATTGTTGTTGTTGTTGTTGATTGCCTTCTAGTCGAGCACGACTCATAGTGCTCCTTTGAACAAAAGACCTGAAGCCTTTCTATAACTATCGTCATTTCCCAAAGTTCATAGAGTTTCCAGAGGCATGTTGTTTAGGAAGTGGATGCCTCTCCTGCTTCCAATCTTCCAAGATAGACTTGTTTATTCTTTTAGCAGTTCTTGACATATTCAGTACTCTTCTCCAATACCACAATCCAGAGGCATAGATTCTTCTTTGGTCGTCCTTGTTCATTGTCCAAATTTCAGTTGCATAGGAAGCAATTGAAAATAGTATGGTTTGCATCAGGTGCACCTTAGTCTTTAAACTGACATTGTTGCTCTTAGTGGTCTTTGATGACAGATTTCTCTGGTGATCTTTTGATTTATTAACGGCTGCAACTATGAGAGTTGATTGTGAAGCAAAGTAAAATGAAATCACTGACAATTTCCATTTCTTCCCACAGATGCTGTCTACTTTTTTTCTTGTTATTGAGATGTAGCTCATATTGAAGAGTTTGATCTTCTGCAGGAAGAGCATCAAATCCTTCTCACTTTCAGTAAAGCAAGGTTGTGTCGTCTGGATAATGATGGTTGCTGATGAGTCTTCCTCCAATCCTGATGCCACATTCTTCTTCATATAATCCAGCTCCTGAAATTATTTGCTCAGCATACAGATTGAATAGGGATGGAGCAAGGATACAAGCTGAAGCACACCTTCCCTGAATTACCCACATCACCTTGTTTAGTTCTCACAACAATCCTAAGAGGGACTTGACAGTGGATTTACCCAGTGCAACACTTTTTTTTTTAATTTCTTGACAGCAACTCCATGGGTACTGTTTGTGAGTTAAAGTAAAATGGTATCTCTGACAACTTCAATTCTCTCTCCATCTATCATGATGCTTTCTTGATATTGAGCCATTGTCAATAGTGAAGGCTACACAGTCTTTGATCTTTATCAGTAAATGCTTAAATTACTCTTCACTTTCAATAAGCATGATTGTATCATCTGCATAAGACAGCTTGTTAAGGAGTCTTCCTCCAATCTTCATGCTACCTTCTTCCTCATATAGTTCCACTTCTTGAAACATTTACTCAATATACAGATTGAATATGTAGAGAAGACAGGATGTACAACTTTTATTTTCTGATTTTAAAACATACAGCATTTTCTTGTTCTGTTCAAATGCCTGCTTCTTGGCCTACAAATCATATTTACTACATCTGTGGAAAGAAATGGCGGAGAAGCTCAGTATCAGCCATCAAAATAAGGCTGGTGAATATTGTGCATATCGAAGTTCAAATTGAAGCTGAAGAAAATGCGCACAAGTCTAGGATAGCCAAAATAAAACCTTGAATTTATATCCCATCTGAATTTTAAAACTATTTAGGAATAGACTTGATATGTCAAACATGAATGACTGAAGTACCAGAGGAGTAGTGGGATGATATCAAGGACATCATCTATAAAGAAAGTAAAATATCATTAAAAAGGCAGGCAAGAAAGAAAAAATAAAAATCAGAACAGACTTGCTTTGCAATATGTTGTTAGGTGTTGTTGAGTTGAGTACGACTTCCTAGAAACCCTCTGAACAACAGATCTGAACCCTGTCCTATCCTGTGCCAGCCTCACAGTCTCTGACACACGAGAGCCCACTGCTGCAGTCATTACATCAATCCATCTGGTTGAGGGCTTTCTCCAATCCTCCACCTTTCAAAAAAATTATGTCCCTCTCCAAGGAATAACTTCTCCTATCAATATGACAAAGCAAGTGAGATGAAGCTTTATCATCTTTGCCTCCAAGGGGTACTCTGGCTGCAACTTCTCCAAAATATAGTTCTTTATTAGTTTGGCAGTCCATGGGATATTCAGTACTTTTCTCCAACACCACAATTCAAAGATATCAATTCTTCTGTCGTTCTTGTTCATTATCCAACTCTCAGATGCATAGCAAATGCTTTAAAAAGACCATGGTCTGAATAAGGTGTGCTTTTGTCCTCAAACTGATATCATTGCTCCTCAGTAACTTAAGAGATACAATTTGTAAACGTTCCCAGTGTGATATGTCTCCTAATCTCCCGACTGCTAGTTCCAAGTTTATTGATTGTGGATCCAAGTTAAGATGAAGTCATTGACAGTTTTAATCTTTTCTCCATCTTTCGTAATGTTGCCTATTGGTTCAGTGGTAAGCATTTTTGTTTTCTTGACAAGAATGAATGCTGAAGTAGAAGAGTTGAACAGAAGATGTCAAAGGGCAGCTAAAAATGATAATACAAAATTTTGTAATGAAGTACTCAAAGAGCTGGAGTTAGAAAACCAAAAGATAAGAACTACTCAGACATTTCTCAAGCTGAAATAACAGAAGAAAAGATGTAAACCTTGAGTTGCAATACTGAAGGATTCTGTGGGTAAAATACTGAATAATGCAAGAAGTTGCAAAAGACAGTGGAAGGGGGGATAAGACAATGGAAGAAGGCACTGAATCACTGTACCAGAAGGAATGGGTCGACAAGGGAACATTTCATGAAATAGCATATAATAAAGGATCAGCACTTTCTTGGTTTTTTGCTCAGCATATAGAGTGAATGGGTATAGTGAAAGGATGCAATCCTGACACACACCTATCCTGATGTTAAACTGTGCAATATCCCTTGGTCTGTTTGAACAACTGTTTCTTGGCCTATGTACAGGTTTCCATTCTTCTCAATGTCATCATTGATTATGATCCATACATCACATGGAAGAGAATTGTGCCTTTTTCCTTTCTCTCTCTCTCTCTCACTGGTGCCTTTGAATTGTGGTGTTGATGAGCATTATTGCTCGTGGACTGTGAAAAAAAAAAGAAAACCTCAAATTTGTCTTGAAAGAAGTGCAGCTCGAGGGCTGCTCAGAGGTGAGGATGGCGAGACTTTGTCTCACATTTGGGGCGTGTTATCCAGAAGAGACCAGTCTCTGGAAAAGGACATCATGCTTGGAAAAGTAGAGTCAGTGAAGGAGAGAAAGACCCTCAACAAGATAGATTGACTCAGTGATTGCACCAGTGGGTGTCAGCAGAATAGAAGCAGTGAGGATGGCACAGGAATGGGCCTGGTCTCTTACTGTTGTGCTTAGGTTCCTGATGAGTTGATACCTAACAGCAAGGACAACAAAGCCTGGAAGAGTTGAGAGGATACAGGGATGACGAGAGACTGGAAGGAAGGGGGGGGGGCTGTCAAATTCCAAAGGGCTGCACTTATTGGATGAGAGGATCTGGGTGCATTGAAGCCCAGCAGGGAGCACATTCTTACAAAGAGGGTGAGAAGATCAGATATGCTTCCTCCCTCTCTCCTCCCCCCCCCCATTAGAGGAGAGGAGGAAAACCAGAGGGAAGCAGAGCACAGGGGAGGAAGGAGAAAGTCCCTGCAACAGTGTAGACAGAGCGTGCTGGGGGAGCAGCCAGGCTCTGAGTGGGAGTGAATTTCTAGGGGAAATTCAAATTCTAAGGGAGATTCAAGAGAGGTGGTTGGCAAGTGGGATGTGAGGGTAATAACAAGGTGATGAAATGATGATGCCTTTTATTCATTCATTCACTGAGCAAACCTTTATTGGGCACATACGCTGTGCTGTCCTGAGCTGATTGCTGAGAACCTGGGATAAACCACTTAGGACCGCTGACTTGGAGAAGCCAATAAAAGCAATGCGAAGCACCAGGAGGGAAGAAGCCAAGAAGAGCAATGGTGTTAGGTTGAGTGAGCAGGGCTGAGGGACAGTGGAGTGGTGTTGTCCAGGCTGCAGTTGAATAAAGATCTGGGTCTCAGGAGAGAAGTACAATTGGACGTGTAGGACTTTAAAAGCTAGATCTTGGGCACAACCTATGAACATTGCTGAGCTGTAACCTTGGAATGGGTGCATTTTATGATATGTAAATTATATCTCAACAAAAATTTTTTTAAAAAATAGGGAAAAAAGCCCTGTATTTTCTTGGAAGTGAAAACTGCAGGAAGAGTGAGAACATTTTAGACAAGACTTTGAGCATGAGCAAAAGCCCAGTGTCGTAAGTGGACATGAAAGTTTGTCACATAATGTGGCTGAAAAGGGGGCAGCTTGGAGGGGAGCGTGGGAGGGTGTGCTAGATTAAAAAGAGTCTTTCAGGATAAGTTTGTTGTTTTTTTTTTTTAATTTTATTATTTTTGTGTGAGTGTACCGTCAAATCAGATCTGACTGGTACAGGAGGACATTGTCCCTCCTTCCCCGGCAGAGCATCTGGTGGATTCGAACCGTGCACCTCTGGGATTGTAGTTACAGCTTCTTACCACTAGGCCACCAGAGCTCCCCCCTTTCAGGATAAGTTAAGGTCGAATTACTGAGCAAAGAAGGAATCCTTGCACTCTGGATTTCATTAATCCTCCTGAGCACTCACAGACGAATGGGGGCCATTCTAGAGTCCTCTCAACGCCAAAGTGTGAGCCTTGAACTAGCATTCTAGACCGAGTTTGATCACTTCCAACAAAGGTCTGGTCCAAGCAGAGACAGGCAGGCGGGCTGGGTCCAGACAGTGGTGTTGCAATACCGCCATCTGCTGGCCAGTAAGTGAAACTTGGCCGTTTGCTGGGAGGTGCCTATTCCTAACAGGCGTTATTATCAAAGTTCTTTTTCATTCTTCTCCATTGTTTTCAACAAAGGGCTTTGTGAGGCCAGCAGGCCCTTATTGGCCGGCCTCATTTTTCTTATGAGAAGACAAATGCTGAAAGAGGAGATAGGAATTCTCAATGTTCACCTAGCTCATTAGGGGAAGTCTCAGGATTTAAATCTATATCTGTATATAACTAGGTATTTCTGTCATCACAGGAGACTAGAGCAAGGGCTACATGGTGCAGGGGACCTGGGGGAGGGTTTGTAAAACAATGAAAGAATCTTTTCTTTTACTTTTCCATAATTTTTGGACTCATGTACTTATAACTTGTTAGTCAAATTTGTGTCTTCTAGGTTGCAACACCTCCATGATACATCTTGAAGGATATGAACATGTACGGCCAAGCACAATCAATAAGAGTGCATCTAAATTCCAAAATCAATCTCCATAATAGTCTATGTGTTTCCTACTGCCAAAGGGGCCCTTTAGAGTAGTGAGAGAAGATCTTCACCCTGAAACCCACAGCGTCCCTTTTCAGCAGGAAGTAGCTAAGAGAATACGCCATCCCCTTTTCCTTATGACTCAGGGTGAAGTCTCTCTCAGGGAGGAGTGATAGGGAATGGCAAAGGACACACTGACAAAGAAGATTAATCAGAACTGGCTTTGACAAGCACTGTGGCATTTGGACAAGAACAAACTGGGAGGAGGGTAGAGAGAATAGTGCAACAATGAATGAATGGAAACCCAAAATCTCTGTAAATGTTTATGAAAATTAATAAAATATAATTATAGAAAAAAATCTATATCTGTGAATACTTGCTACACTCACCTGACCACATGTGGCCTCAGAAGGAGGACTCTGAGGGCATCTAGGTAAATCCTTTCCCTTTCGGTTTAAATATGGGGAAATCAAGGCTCAAGAAGTGGCCTGACCTAACCAGGCGTGTTTCCGGGATGAAGTTCTGACACAGAGGTCATGTCAGGATCTACCAGGACTTTTGCTGGGGTTCTCAGGATGAATAGAAGCTTCCTGAGAATCTGAACCAGGTAACATTTCTATCTGGGGAGATGCTGCCCCTTTCCCACACCTTGGCTTTCCTGAGTCTGACTCAGGAAAGAGTGAGAGGTTAAAGAGAAGGGCTGTTCAGGTAAAGTGGAGAAAGGAGGGTGGTAACCTGGGAGAAGGGGCAGGAAAGGGCAAAGCCAAGGTGAGACGTGGTGACTTCAAGCATGAGGAGACAGCCATCACCTTTAAATGATAGGCACGGAATCATTACTCCTGACCTGTGAGGCAAGCGAGTCACCCTCGTTTACCAATGAGAAACCTGTCAGGTGGGCCAATAGTGCATAGGTGGTGAATAGGAAGCTAGAGGAAGTGTCCAGAAAAAAAGGAGTGCAGAGTTATTAGGGCTGAAAGCAGCCTGAGATATCCTGCTGCTGAGTGTGTGTGTGTGTGTGTGATAGAGAGAGAGGGACGGAAAGAGAATCTCTGTGTCACATTCTGGACAGTCTTAGAGTGCGAGCTGTGGGACTTATGGTGCTGGTAAGAGGCCTGAGAGGCTTCTTGGCCTCTAACTTTGGGTAGACTCCTGGGCATCCTTCCCAAATCAGATGAGAAGTCACTTCCCCAGGGAAGCTCTCCCAGATTGCCTAAATGGGATTAGATCACCATGTTACACTCACGTTTCTGTCAAGTATTGTCATTAACTGTTTAAGTAGTTGAAGTGTTCACTCAAAAGTCCTTTGTTCTTGCACGATTGCAGGTTTCAAAATGGTAGATAAAAGCCAGCATGATGGATTGCAGAGAGACTCAATGGCCTTGAACAGTTAGGGTCTCCTCAGCTTTGGGCTGTGGGCTAATTGAAGGGTTGTCTTGTGAGCTTCCATGAGTCTGTTTAATGTCTGTCTCCTGCGCTGTCTACCAGGCTGTGAACAACTTGAGTCAAGATAACGGTCTTGACCCTGCTGTGCCCCAGCGCTTACCACAGTGTTCTAGAACTTAATAAATACCAACTGAAGGAAGGAATGAATAACTGAATCTTGGGTTTGGGGGCAGGGCAGGGCCAGGTTCATGCATGAAGAGGTACGTGCAAGCAGCACTAAGACACCCGGCCTCCCATGTGATGGCGCCCCCTGGTGTTGAGCACTTCACAGTACAGCCTGTGGGCCACACAGGGACCCTGAATCAGCCTCTGAGCTGAGCATGCTTGTTTAAAAGTTGTTGGGGGCCATAGAACCACGAGTACATTTAAGGGGAGCAGGGAGCCAGAAGGTGCCAGAAGGAGTCCTCCTGGCAGCCCCTCGCTTGGTCTCCTCACTTGTCTCCCTCCAGAGCTGCAGAATTCAGGGAGGGAACAGCCCATGAGCAGGCCTTGACACACAGCTTCTCTGGTTGTCATGTCTCAAGCCCACTGAGGGATGAGGTAAGCATCTCTCTCTGACCCCTTTCTCTTGGGAGGCGGGCCCTGAGGCTTTCCCAGGAGTCCAGGAAAGAAAGAAGCAGGCAGCTTGTTCCCTTCCTCTTCCTTGTCTAGATCAACAGCCATCCCAGACGGCTTCTCCTTGTCATCTGCTCTCCCCCAGACACCTTCTCGCTCAGTTTCCAGGACACTTAGGAGGTTAAGTAGCCGCCACTCAGTCACCTGGGCCAGATGCTCCCCTCTGACAATGTCCTGGACTGTCACCCTCGGTGTCCCTGGGAACCTGGGTAAGAAATAAAAATTCTCCACAGCTCCTCACTTCTCACTCCCACCCCAGGCCTGCTCTGGGGCTGAGCTGTTTAGCCTCTGGGATCACATACCCTTACCTGTGTCCCTTTGGGAACACGTGGGCAGCTGTTTGGGAAGGCCATGAAAGAGGCACATGGCAGTCTTGCCATTTTTTTAAAAACCTACTACAGAATGCACCCGTTTCAAGTGCATAATTTGATGGCTTCTAGCATATTCACAAGAGTGTACAACCATCTCCACAATCCATTTTAAGGCACTGCCATTTTAGAATGAGTTGTCTTTGTTATATTAGGGGATATTAGTGTAGGGTTTGTCTTCTGTTCAGGCAATGTCTTTTGAAATAGAAGATAAAGTGAGGGAGGCAGAAACAGGAAAAGAGAGATGGCAGATCACATGAAGATCATGCAGGAGCAGAAGATCAAAGACACAAGGACCTTCATCCAGTCAGCAGTGAGCAAAGCCTTCCACTGGAGCTGGCGCTTCTAGCTTCCTAAACACAGAAAATAAATGTATGTGTTAAACCACTCTTGTATATTTCTATTATGTTGTTGTTATGTACCATTGAGTCGGAATGACCCATAGCTGACCCTCAGCATGAGTTAATCACATGGGAAGAGATTGTTCATCTTTCTCCCATGCTCTGGAGTAGCTAGTGGATTCAAACCACATACCTTTAGGTTGGCAGCTCAATTCCTTGCCACTAAGCTACCAAAGCTCTCTCTATTTCTGTTATAGCAGTATCTCTGTTAAGACATCTTACCTTTCAAACCCTTAATAGCCACTAATCTGCTCTAAGTCCTTATGGACTACTCTGTTCTGTAAATTTCCTGGGAATGGAATCATATAACACATGGCCTTTCATGTCTGACATCTTCTACTGAGTGTAACTCTTTTCTTTTAATATTTTTCATTTTATATTTATTTGTGTACAAAATACATCAACATTGTGTTTCATTCATGTATATTGTTTTTCAAACATTCCTTCCTTCACATTGTGTTTCATATAATCATTTCTATTCATTATATTTTACAAAAAGAATCAGCACTGATCGATGCCCACTGTTACTATCTTTTCAGTCCCCATTGGATCTTTCCTAATTCCTTCACCTTCTCCTTCTGGGCATCAAACTCAGCCACCCCAGTTGTTTCCTCTCCCAGCCACATACTCCACCACCTTGCTTCCCTCCCTTTCTCCATTTGAACTTTCACACACATCTTAATTGTTATTGTGTTCTACATAGTTTAAAATTAAGAAAAGTGTGCTTCAGGGTTGTATCCACTCTCCATACCTATTCAATCTGTCTGCTGAGCAATTTATTCAAGAACTTGAACTCTAAGAAGAATATGGCAGCAAGAACTGAGGAAGAGTCATCAATCTACATTATGAAGATGGCACAGCCTTGCTTGCTGAAAGTTAGAAGGAACTGAAGTGCATGCTGCAGAAAATCAAAGTCTGCTACAGCTTCAGTATGGATCAGATCGGTATCTCAATGTAAAAAAACACCAAAATTCTCACCTCTGGGCCGATAGACAACATCATGAGAGATAGAAAAAGAGAGACTGGAAGTTATCAAAGGCTTCATCTTACTCAGACCCACAATCAAAACCCTTTGTCCATCAGTCAGGGGATGAATTGTACTGGAGCATCTGTTGTCAGGGACCTTCCTCTAAATTATTAAGGAGCAATGATGGCAGGTTGAAGTCCAAGGTGCTCCTGACTTAGGCCAAGCATGGTCTTTTCTATCACTTGCTTTGCGTCTGAGAGTTGGAAAATGAATCAAGATGACAGAAGAAGAATTGATACCATTGAGTTTTTAGAGAATATTGAATGGACTACCAAAAGAACAGAGAAAGTATAACAAGTTGAGCATAGCATTTTTTAAAAATTAATTTTAATGAAAGTTTACAGAGACTTAGGGTTTACAGTCATTCATTGTTGCACTTTTCTCCCTACCCACCCCCTGTTTATTTTTTTTTTAAAAAAACAAATGTTTATTGTCTACAAATATATATATATATATATATATATATATATTCCCCACAAAAGATGCTATTCTCTCATTTCCCCATCTTCTTCCTCTTCTTCAACACCTCTAATATAAAGGCTATTATTACACCTTATTAACATTTCACCCAGATGTCCAGACAATGCTCCATCCGTGTATTCTTCTGTATTTGCAAGCTGCATGTTCATATAGCCATCTACAGATACGAGGTAGCCCTTGTACTCCATTCCCCATTTAAATTTCACCATCACTGGCTTTCCCGTTAATCCATTCAGAAATGGTTTGGGATTGAAGGGTAAACTCATCACGACTACAGGCGAATGATGCAGGCTTCTAGCCGCCGACCCAGCTGTCATCTGACCCTCGTGACAGGAGCAGCAGCCTAGGCCCCGAGAAGCGGTGCTCGGAGAAATAGCATAACATTTTTAAGGTTCGTCCATGTAGTAGCATGTTTCACCACTTCACTTCTTCTTGTAACCAAATAATATCCCATTGTATGACTATACTGAGTCCTATTCACTCTTTCATCAGCTTATGGGCAGTGACTGGTCACATCTGTGTTGCACTGGGGGAGGGTATTGTGGCAGGAATGTGGGGGAAGAACTGGAAAGGGGCTCCCCTTGTGTCTGAGACCTGGGAGAGGGTGACGTTCCAGGTCGTGACCCCACTGCCAGGGCTCTGCACCTTCTGCCTCAGCCAGTGCTCATTATGCACATCATCTTCAAGGTCACCTACTCCCAACACTTGGACATGAGCCTGGCCGACAGGGCCTCGTGACCAGCCGCTGCCAACGCCTCCAGTGATGCGTGTCCGAAGCCATGGCCTCAGAACGTCAGTGCAACATATCCCACCAACACCGAGTGACCTCACTACCCAGAGGGTGCTGGCAACAGGCTGCCCCAGGTTCTCTTTCTCTGGGGCCCAGAGTTTCCATACTGACAAGGGGAGCGGATGGTTTAGAGCTCTGTGATGTGGAGAGAGAGCTCTGGTGGATGAGATGAATTCTCGGAGAGGAGGAAATTCCCATGCAAGCAGGCGCCAGAGAGTAACAAATAAAAAGAGCGATCATCCTTATATGTGTTTACCATATGTCACGTCATTAAATATGTAACCTCCTTCCATCTCATTTATTCTTTATAAAAAAAACCTCTTCAGTAGGTGCTGTTGTTCACTCTGCTTCCAGATAGGAATCAGAATCCAAGAGTGATGAAGTCAGTTGCCTAAGGCCATACAACATCTGAGTGCTGCAGCAGGGATTTAAACCCACAGGACACTTTCTTAACGACTATCTACCTCCTCTGAGTCACGATTTCCTGCTCTGTGAAAGGGGCAAAGAGTGACTCCAACTTATTTCACAAGATTTTTCATTTTCCCTGAGAAGATGCGGTTTTGGGAAGCTTTCTGGACTCGGGTCTGGGTGCTAATCTCAGCTCTGCAGGCTACGAGTTGACACTGATCACATCACTTTGTCCATCTAAGGAGTTTGAATCTCCTCGCTGCTGGAGTGGGTAAAACACGGCTGCGCTCTTCTGGATGGATTGTGGGAAGGAGGAAAGATGGGCATCCATTGCTGTGTGGAGCAGAATTTGGATGTGGAAGCTGAGGGGGAGGTAGGCAGAGGGAACAGCCGGAGCAAAGATTTGGAGGTGGAGTGTGTATACGGAACATTGCAGTAATTGCTCATAACAACCAACTTGACTCAAACCTCATCTGCTAATGGCACAACTCCCAGAGGACACCCCCACCCCTCTGCTTCCCCAAGTCTGGTGGAGACGGTTATTCAACTTGGCTTAATCCATTAACAAACAGTATATGGCAAAGGCCTTCGAAGATGGAGAAAACTTGTATTCAAATCCCTTTCCACCTTTTTATGGGCAGTGTGACCTGGCGTGGGACACTTCACCTCTTAGAACTTCAGTTTTCTCATCTGAAAATGGGAAAGAATCTCAATCAACCACAAAGCATAGTGAGTTGATAATGTTAGGATCAACCAAAATTAATGTTATAGTTAATTTTGTGTGCCATCAAGGTCATGATCCTTAGTCTAATGTAACTAATACTTGTGTTATACAGGAGCTCTGATGGCCTAATGGTAAGAAGCTGCACTGCAATCCCAAAGGCACATCGTCTGAATCCACCAGCTGCTCCACAGGAGAAGGATGGGCAGTCTCTTCCAATGGGATTAACTGCTTCTGAAAGCCCACTGGAGGGTGAGCTATGGGTCAGTTCCAACTTGATGGTACACAACAATAATAACATGGGTTGTAAATTCTAACCTCTGTGATATTAATAATGTAGCATTTGAAGTGAATCTATATAAATATGATTGGCCTTACCTGATTAAAGGTAGGTTTCCTCAGGGGTGTGGTCTTCATGGTATTTGTTTTGGATTGTGCCAAAAACCCAGACAGCTTTCTGTCAATTCTGTCTGCCTAACTGACTCTTGGTTTTCAAATTTAAACAAATGGCCTGTTATACTTGTTACCATTGGACTTGTCATTGTCCAAAGCTAACGGTCCAGTCCATGACCTTGCTTCCCAATATAAGCCTTCGAACATGCTTCCCTGTTGTTGGTGTCACTGAGACAGCTCTGTCTGCTCACGGCAGCTGCACTAAACTCACAGTCTCTGCTATGTCCTTGCACACTCACTGCTCCAGGCACTCTATCAATCCATCTCATTAAGGATCAGCCTTTCATGTTCTTTTTTTCTACCTTAACATGATGGTTAAAATTGTGATGTGACAAGGTGGTGGAAGAGGTCAACCAGTGTGCAGTGTCTGAGATGCCAACGTTCTGAAGTCTAGTGCTGGACCCCGAGATTGGGAGTTATGTGTGTAGTGACTAAAGGAGGAATGTTGTTGTTGTTGTTGTTGTTGTTATGTGCCATTGAGTCACCTGTGGCTCATAGTTACCCTATGGTCATTAGCTCTGAAAGCTGCCCTATCTCACATCAATCACATCATCTCCAACAGACCTAATCTCATTGCTCTCGTCACTGAGTCAATCCATCTCATCCTGGGGCTTCCTCTCCTGAACTATCCCTCCACCCTTCCAATCATGATGTCCCTCTCCATGGACTGCTCTTTCCTGGCCACATGCCCAAAGTATGTGAGAAGGAGCCTCAAAATCCTTGCCTCCAGGGAACAAACTCCAGGACAGACCTGTTTGTTCTCCTGGCAGTCCACGATACGTTCAACACTCTTTTCCAGCACCACAACTCAAAGGTATTGATCCTTCTTCTATCATCCTTAGTTATTGTCCAGCTCTTGGATGCAAAGCAAGTAATTGTGAAGACCATGGCTTGCCTGGATCAGGTGCACCTTAGTTTCCAGACTGATATCATTGCTCTTCAGTACTCTGGAGAGGTCCCTGATAACATACTTTACCAATGCAATTCACCTTTTGATTTATTGATTGCTGATGCCAAGGGTTGATTGTGGAACCAAGCAAACTGAAGTTATCAACAATCTCAATCTCTTCTCCATTTATCATGAAGTTGTCAATACAAGTTCCTTATTCATTTGTGTGAAGTAACAAGAATGCAGATAACTATTGGTTCTGATGGGAGTCCAGCAAGGAAGAGACTTGGTGGTTTGGAAGATGCTAGTATATCCATTACCTCCTCAAATACAAGTTTGCCATTCCTATCACATATCCCATTACTGCTTCAAAAATCGCAATCCCTGAGCTGGATGGAAAAACAGAAAAGATGCACAGGGGAGGGGTATCAAAATGTGCCTGACTGATTGCTTCAAGCCTTTCTGGGCCAGGAATGTACCCAAGTTTGGACTAGCTCATCTCATGGCTCTTGGGCTAGGTTCACGGCTGACAGTGGAAACCCGGGATCTGATTTACAAGGGTGCGAAGTAACACAAAGAGCAATACAATCGATGAAGGATCAAATCACAGAGAAAGAACAGAGGAACCTTTGGAAGACGAGGTTTCTGTTTTCCTGAACCTGGTTTTCTTGCTCATCTAACTGCTTCCCCTGAACCCCTCCATTCCTACGTGTTATTAAGTCGTTGCAGCAGGCAGTGCTTGGGAAAACCAAAACAGTATGGCTACTGAGCTTCCAAGTTTGGCTTCAGTGAGAATGGAAAAGACTTGGGCCTTGGAAAACCAAGAGATCATTTCAAGCCCCTCCTCAACACTGTAAGATCCTGGAGATCCTGGAACGACAGGGAGGAACGACTCAGAGAGGGGACATAGCCTTTTTGATTTCTGGAGACAATAATCAATAAAAGCTGCTTTCTCTGGTGGAAAAAATATTGTGATGTCACGGAAAGTTTACAAAGCAAATCAACTTGGTTTCTGGGTAAAATGGCAGACTAAGCAGATGGCAACTGTATTCAACCCAGACATGAGAAAATAAAGATTATAAATATGAATGATACTTCTAGAGGCCTGAGTTTAAAAGGAAAAGATTAAGATGTTGTTCAAACACCAACTGAGGAAATACACAGAATGAAAACATTAAATAAGGAGACACACAGAACCCAGAACTGTAAACAGTGAGGCGTGACCTGAGGGATTGTCACCGGAACCGAGGCTGCTGCCGTAAAGCTGCTGGTAGATCATGGGAAAGATGTGATCTCCTTCCCTCATTCCTCACCACCAGGGGGGTGACCTTCCCTCACATCACCCACCAGATGGCTGGCAGTATCCCCCAGCCCCATCCCATGCTGCCTGAGGTCGACTGCCACCATATAGTATCTAGCATGGGAGCAAGCACGTTCAGAGACCCCTTCTGTAGCCTGTTGGCTGCTGTGTCTGGTCTGCACCCAGGCCCAGGATTGGTGTGGGCACCTCCTCTGACTGAAGTCGTTGCCTCTCTCTGAACTTTCTTGTAGATACCTTACCCAGCACATACGGCAGCCACATTTGGAGCAGTGACAGACAAACTCCTGTGTGATTTACTGCCTCTGAAAAGCCGCTGGAGGGTCAACTGCAAGTGGGTTCTGATGGCACACAACAATAACAACAACACCCTCCACAATGTGACCCAGCCTTGGGCGTCTCAGGTTGGCAATGACTATCTCTTCACTCTAGCTGTCTCTGAGTATCCTTCCTCATCACTTCCTAGACTGGAAAAGACATTATACCTAGTCAGGAGGACTACCTTAGGCTCTTCTGAGGCAAACAGAAATGCTATTCCAGGCTTGCCGCCTCAGACAACCTTGGTCTGAGTGCTTATTCTACTGCCTTTATTACTTTTTCCACCTTGAGTGGATCTGTTCACCATTCTGGAAGCCCCTTCTCCCTTTGTGAAAGGTCAAAGTAATAATACCTACTCTGAGTTACAATTGGACCATTTGGTGGAGAGGAAGGGAGCAATAATGGCAGTGCTAGAGCTAGAAGTTTTGTCCCCAGTGCTGATCCCCAGTAAGGTACAAGGTCCAGACCTCAGAAGAGCTTTGGGAGGTGAGAGCCACCCGACCCCTGGGGGGAGCCTCCCGGCCCCTGGGAAGAGCCGCCTGGTGTGTATGAGGAATTTTATCTAAGTCACTTTCTCCATCTCCTCCTCCAGTACACCTGTATGTAACATCTCCAAAACCCTTCTCTTTATAACTCACAAGTGTGTTCTCTCTACGTTTGCTCCCTTTCCTATAGGTAACCTAAATATACTGAGTCTTGTTCCAGAACCTGAACCCTGAGCCCAGTTCCAGAGACAAAAGGGAAATATAACTTCCAGCCAAGGAAGTGAAAGTGGATGGAGCCTCAGAGTTCAGCCAGCCACTCCCACTGTACTCACCCATGCAAACACTTTGCAATCCAGAGAGCAGAAAACGTCATTAAAATATGTTCTAACTGAACAAGAAGGCACGCAGCTTCAATGTAAGACCAGCTGTAAAGTGTTAAAGTGGGATCGCCTTCCCCTTCATCTCAATGCCCCTGTTCAGCATGAAGCAGCCAGAGTCTGTGCCCCTATTTCCAAATGAGAAACCTACAAATAAAAAAAAATCTCTTTGAAAAAAACATTAATTACCATTGGACTATGCCCACAATTATCCTGTCTTTTCTGGTCCCCACAGGATCTTTCTCATTTCATTTACCCACTCCCTCTACCCGCCAAATTGTGCAACCCTGTGATTTCATCCCTTACTCTTAGCTTCCACCCCTTACCCACTTGGATTCCCACACATGTTTTTTACAATTAAAAAATCACCAAACAAAAAAACCCCACTTAATCTTTAAATTCATCTAAAGACTTCTATGCATCAGAGAGCTGGATAATGACTAAGAATGGCAGAAGAATCATTGCCTTTAAGTTGTGGTGCTAGAGAAGAGTATTGAACATACTGTGGGTTACCAAGAAAACAAGTTTGTCATGGAGAGAGTGAAACCAAGTTTCTCCTTGGAGGCTAGGAGTTTAAAGCTGTGTCTCACATACTTTGGCACATGGGCAGGAGGGACTGGTCCTTAGAGAAGAATATCATGCTTGGAGGAATGGAGAGACAGACAGGAGAGGAAGACTCTGGATGAGATGGATTGACATAGTATATGGCTTAATAGAGTAGGTTATGTTTATGGGTTAATATAGTAGGTTATGGATTAGTATAGTAGGTGTGTCAGAGACAGACTGGCTCAGGATAGAGTTCAGAGCTATTGTACATAGGGTCACTATGAGCCTCAGGCAACTCTATAGGATATAATAACAACAAAACCCACTAAATCTTTACATGCATCTAAAGACTTCTCTAAAAGTGTAAAAAGAAATATACAGACTGAGAAAAATATTTGGCAGTGACTTATCTGGCAAGAAACTCACCTTTAAAATTTATAGAAAACACCTCAACAAGAAAAAGACGAAAAACTAAATTACAAAATGGTCAGAGGACATGAAGAGACTTCACCAGAGAAGACATTCAGATAACCAATTTGCACATGAAGAAATGCTCCAGATCATTAGCTACTGCTTATTTATTGCTGTTAAGCTGAAAATGACTCATAGCTGACCCTCCAGCAGGTTTCTGAGACTGTAAATTGCACAGGGGGAGACTACCCATTTTCCACTCTAAAGCTGCTGGTGGATTTGAACCACCAGAAAGGTATGACCTTTGGGTTAGCAGTGCAATTCTCTATGGACTATACCTTTAGGGCTCTCCACTAGCTATGTTGTTGGTTGTAGGTGCCGCGTCAAGTAGGACTCATAATGACCCTATGAACAACTTATCTGAACCCTGTCCTATCCTGTGCCATCATCATCATCCCTGACACACATGAGCCCATTGTTACGGTCACCGTGTCAGTCCGTCTCTTTGAGTGTCTTCCTCTCTTTCGCCATCTCTCCACCTTTCCAAGTATGATGTCCCTTTCAAAAGAATAGCCTCTCACAGCAACATGGCCAAAATATGTGAGATGAAGCTTTGCCATCCTTGTCTCTAAGAAGCATTCCGGCTGCACCTTTTCCAAAACATTGTTTGTTCTTTTAGACAACCATGGAGTATTCAGGATTCTTCTTCAATGCCACAACTCAAAGGCAGCAGATTTTCTTCTGTCATCATTATTCATTCTCTAGCTCTCAAATGCATAGCAAGTGGTTGGAAAAAGCCATGGCACACCTAAGTCTTCAAACTAATTTCATTGTTCCTCAGTAATTTAAAGAAATCACTGACAGCAGACTTGTCCACCTGATTTTGTGATTGCTAGTACTGAGAGTGTTGATTGTCGATCCAAGTAAGATAAAACAACTGACCATTTCAATCTTTTCTCTATCTATCATGATAATGCTTATTGGTCCAGTGGTGAAGATTTTTGTCTTCTTGATGTTGAGATGCAATCCATATTGAAGGCTGTAGGCGTCAAGTTCTCTTCACTTTTGAAAAGCAAACAAGGCTGCATCATCTGCATAACACAGATTGTTGAGTCTTCCTACATTCTGATGCCACATTCTTCTTCATAGAGTCCAGCTTCTCAAATTATTTTCTCAGCATTGAAGAAGTATGAAGAAATGCTATAACCCTGACGTATACCTTTTTCTGATCTTAAACCATACAGTGTTCCCTTGCTCTATATGGATAACAGGTTCTTGATATACTTTTTATGTATTTTTGTATGTATATATGTATGTATGTATGTATGTATCTATGTATTTATAATTTGGTGTACTGTCAAATTGGATCCAACTGGCACAGGAGGAGTTTGCCCTTCCTTCTCCAGGGGAGCATCTGGTGAATTTGAACTGCACACTTTCGAGATTGCAACGCAGCTTCTTGCCACTAGGCCACCAGTGCTCCCTTATACTTTTCTCATGAGCATAAATTGTTCTGGAATTCCCATTCTTCTTAATATTAGCCATAGTTTGTCATGATCCACAGTTAAATTCCTTTGTATAGTCAATAACACACAAATAGACATTCTTCTAATATTTTCTGCTTTCAGCCAGGATCTATCTGACATCAGTAATATTTCTGGTGTCATAACTTCTAAACCCAACTTGAACTTCTGGCAGTTCTCTGTCAATGTAATGTTCTGGCCATTCTAGGGCAATCTTACCATGGCAACAATAGCAAATTTCAATAAGACAACAAACCATAAATGCTGGTGAGGATTTGGAACTCTCAAAACTATTTTTGGGAATGTAAAATAGTGTAACTATTTTAAGGAAAAGATTTCCACTTCCTTAGAAGTTGGAAATAGTACTAGGTATCTGCATTATGCAGAGGACACAACCTTGCTACTGAAAATGAGGAGGACTTGAAGAACTTGCTGCAGAAGATTAAGGAATGCAGTCTTCAGTATGGATTGCATCTTATTTCAGGAAAAAGATTCTTATCTCTGGACCAATTTCCGATGCATTGCACGTAATTGCAAAGACCATGGCCTGGATCAGGCACACTTTAATCTCCAGACTGACATCATTGCTCTTTGATACCCTGGCAGCAGATTTTCCCAATGCAATTAATCTCTTGATTTCCCGGCTTGTGGTACCAAGAGTGTTGGTTGTGCAGCCAAGCAAACAAAAGCTGCTAACAATTTCAATGTCTTCACTGTCTATCATGTTGCTGCCAATCAGACCAGTGATGACCGTCTTTATTTCCTTGATGTGGAGCTTCAATCTATATTGAAGGCTGCAATCCTTGACTTTCTGCAGCAAGCACTTCAGGACTTCCTCAGTTTCAGCAAGAAGGATTGCATTATCTGTAAACACAGACTGTTGATGAGTCTTCCTCCAATCCTGATGCCACACTTCTCATAGAGCCCAACTTCCCAGATGATCTGTTCCACATACAGATTGAAAAGGTATGGAGATAGGACACACCCCTGGTGTACACCCTTAGTGATTTTAAACCATGCAGTGGTTCTTCACTCTGTTCTGACAACTGCCTCCTGTAGTATATACTATTAAAAATATAGAAAATATCATCTGCCAAACTTATGTATGGTCATGGGTATAATCTTTTTCACCTATTCAGATCTGTTAGTCTTATCTTTCTGTGTTTCTCTCTTTCTCTCTATATATATATGTTGTTGTTTATTGCTATGTGCCATCGAGTCGCTTGCAACTCATAGCGACCTTATGTACAACAGCCCTAAAC